>NW_028185506.1:443471-537419 GCF_003343005.1 Rhea americana | reverse complement strand
TAAAAATGTTATCATTTGATAGTGAAGGGAGAACTAGCAGGAAAAAAACCCCTCAGCTACCTGCTTACTACCTCCTTTCTATCTAGAAGTCCTTGAAATGGGATGCAATGAATGTTTCCTTTACTAAAAATGGAGCCTTCTCCAACCCACACAGTTTCATAACACTTGATAGAATGCACATTCTTTCACTGTCTTTTTTTAACAATGATGTCCAACAACAACAACAAAGTCCTTGTGAAGTCAGTAGTGGGGCCACACTCAGCGTTTGTGTAATGTGGAGCAGCCCCTCTGATCGCAACAGGGGCCACATTCACTTTCACCACGGCAGGGTTTGCTAGCCTGTGGGCATCTGGTACCTTGGGTGGTCACTGGTCTCTGCTAAGGGTGGCTGATAAACTCCCTCAGACTTGTGAGTTTATTGATTTAACACAGACTTCCTCTACAATTAGGCTGCAAGAGAAAAGAAAAAAGAAAAAAATAAGGCAGTGAGCATGTGATTTTTACATAAAAGCTGGCTTTATTTCCCTCCATTCAGGCTCTGCTCCCTTTCCATTTGCTGTAGCTGACTGGCATCTCAGCAGGAGCTGCCACTCACACCTGGGTAGAGTTGGGAGGTACGAGGTGGGTTTCCTCTGGAGGGTAGAGGGGGCATGAAAATATTTTTTGCAGTTTCAGTGAGTATGTCTGTGTTGAAAAGTCCTCCATATGTAACAAATACGAAAACAAGAATGTCTGCAGGAATGCATGATGACGGATTTCAAGTAAACTAGAACAAAAATCCAAAAACCTTTTCAGGGAAAGAGTATTCCCAATAACTTCCAAAATCTTTTCTTTTTTTTCCTTTTTTTAATTTTTTAATTAAATTCCATATGAGTTTTCTATAGGGTTGATTCCAACCTTCCCTCTCCCAGGCTCTGAGTCTTACATTTTAATGAACTGAAAGAACTTTCCTCTATGCTCACTTACATTGTATTTGCCCTCAATGGCACTTCTCTATCTGCGCTGGAATCACTGTGAGTTTATACTATAGTCTTGAGACAGTGTGAAGTCCCTAGTGTCAGAAGGATATCTGAGTGAAAGAGCTGCCTTTCACTAATTTAATCTTTAAAACCTCAAGTAACATAACAAATGCATCCTGCAAGAACAAATCCTTCCTGTCAGGTTTACTTCTGGRTGCACAGTGCCCTGATCTAACACTATACACTCGTTTTATTGTTCCATCCCTCCCACTCACAACTGTCTCATTTTAGACATGATGAA
The DNA here is from genome assembly GCF_003343005.1 of Rhea americana. NCBI lineage: Eukaryota > Metazoa > Chordata > Aves > Rheiformes > Rheidae > Rhea > Rhea americana. The sequence goes on along the minus strand of NW_028185506.1, from coordinate 536,159 downwards.
ACCAATGGTGCTGGCACAATAAATGAATAGGGAACTCCTTCCTGACCCATTTTACCCACTGATGGAGAAGGATGCTGGAATGCCAAGCATTACAAAGCATGCAAGGCCAACAGCAGGCTGGAATTCCCCTGGCTGGAGCTGGAAGAGGTTGATGGGTCTATGAGAGAGGGCAATGTACAGCTGGAAGCCCCCAGAACTGGTGTGAGCAGCTCCTGGCAGCTCCATGTGACTTCATCATGTTAAAGCATTACATGGCACAAGGCATCTTCCAAAAGAGGGATCTGAGGTGTGATGAGCTGGTGGTAGGTGTCAGAACTTGTTTGTTAATAGTCCTTCTGTTGTGAAATTTTGCTGTGGTTTTCCCATTGGCTGGGAAATCGCCTACAGCCTACTATTTTGTTAAGTAATAACAGAAAGGTATTGTCTATACTCTGTGCTTTCCCCTATGCAACTTTTTTTCTACTGCAACTAGATACCTTCATTGCATTTCCTTTTATTCCTCCTTTACTCATGGCTTCAGATAACAAAGATTTATTGTGTTTCTGGGATTTTGGGGGGACAAATATAATGTGAATGTAGATATGCTCTTACTAAGGCAGCCTTATACTTGAAGGCTGCAGTTCCATGCAGTTCCATGTTCTGATTCCGTATGTTGCTCTACCATATCTCACAAGCTATATTAGTTCAAAGTTTATTCCACAAATCTCACCTCCAAGTCTGTCTGTGTGTTTCATTCTGATGATTAATCTGTTATTTTAACATAAAAATACACAAGGCTAAAGGCAAATATTCCCCCATCACCCTACTGTGTGCCCTGTATCTAGAACTTTGCTCTTCTTGTGCTTTTGCTGCAGCCTTGGGAAGCTTCAGCCTTCAGTGTGTGGGACATAGTATCAAAGGAAAGTTATGGTGTTTTTGCTGTGAGTTCATACTGCACATGTATAATAAATCTGGTGCTCCAAGGGGGTATGCATATAGGGAACAACCACACTGCATATGTGCTATAGCCCAGCAAGTGGCAGAGGATTTCCCATGACCATGGGTCCCTGGGCACAGAAAGAAACAAATTGGCAGCGTGGTCACTGAGATAAAGAGACCATGCAGATCCTAAGACTTGAACCCAACTCCTGAAGTATAACTTGATACAATCCTGTCAGTGTGGGAACATTGTGATATCACCCCCTCTTGACATCTGAGAATTGAATCACAGATGCACTAAATGACTTGATCACACATAGGAAACCTACAGAGGACACAGGAACTGCACTCTTATTTTACAAATCTCTGTCTAGTACCTTACCAAAAGACTGATTTTCTTCTCATAACATTTTTCCCAGGGCCTCACAATCTATGCTGCTAAATTTACTGTAACAAAATGGGTTTAAAACAGATAATATTTATTCTGAAAGTTTGATCACAGCAGAGGGGAAGCCCTGCACATATGTGGGTGAAGTGAAGACATGAGAATGTCTAACCAGAGGATTAGCAGAACATGAGTTTTAGCTGCATACTTTCAGTTTTGCTTAATAATACTAGTCSCCTCGATGCATTCTTAAATTGCAAGCAGTGAGTGCATCAATGCCTTTTACTTTCAGTTTGACTTAGAACAATTTTAATCTGATTACATTCTAATGAGGCACCCATTTTATTGCACAGTTTTGTGAACAAGCTCTTAATTTCTAATGATACTCCCTTATTCCTTCTCAAATAAGGTCATGAAATATTATTGTCAGAATGCATGCATATTTCTAGTGATTTATTTCTGAAATTCCTAGAATAGAGGAAGTCACACAATAATCTCAATATTGTGGAGGTGCATGGTGCATCATAATACCTTTAGCAAATGTGAATGAAAGCAGAGAAATGTATAAAGGTTTCTTTGATGCATTATTGCATTTTCTGCAGCAGTTGATAATTTAGAAAGAGGAATTACTCTTCCTTCCCAATTGATAAAAACAGTGGAATAATGATGTAATAATGGTGATGATGATGATGATAATGAGTTTTTATTAGTCTGCTTGTTGCTAATCCCTGCTTTAGTATGTTATTAGAAACCCACAATGAGCAGGACAAGTGGAAAGCTATTGAAAACTACTGAAAGACATTTTATGTAAGAATTTGGATTTCTCCCAGAGTTTACAAATCCTTTCCTGTACTGTCCTTTCACTAAATAAGTCCCATTGGAGCTGTTTGAACAAGTCACATGAGCCAGACCTACTCAGATAAATAGAGCTGTGCAAGGTAACTGCAGGTAGGTTGTTCTTTTTCTCACTCTCTTTTTGAAATACTTTCAGGTTCCTTAACATTACAGCCTTCCAGATATTTTTTGCCCTTGTGAAATTTCGGTTTGCAGTAGAAGCTGAACTCCTCGAGCTGTAAGCAGACAGTATTGAATGAGAAGACCTCATGGTCTCTGGTAGGGCATGCTCTGGAGTTTGACTGCGTCTCCCACGATATAGTAATTTAKTAAGTTGCATGGTGCACCACAGGTTGTCCTGACAGCCATTTGACACAGGAAGATGGATTGAGTTACCAGTACTGCTTGCTGGTCAGAAAGGCACCTCTGAGAAAAACAGGTTTTCTTTTCATGAAGYTATTAACAGCAATCTTAGCCCAGTATCAAAGAGAAAGGTGGTCATATTGCAAGTCCTACTCCTTTTGTGTCTGAGTAGAAAAGAGAAGAACTGATATTTAACTTCATAGTTACCTTTATATCTTTGGAGAAGTTCCTTAATGACCTTGTGCACTGTTTTCCTCGTCTGTAAAATGAGGTAAGAATAAATATTCTCCTTCATGAGACACATTGTGCCCTATTGGCGAACCACCATGTCAATATCTCTTCTTAGACCTCTCTCCTTGTCTTTTCCTTATCCAGTCCCGGGCTCTTTCTCAAGACCTGGTGTCCCAGTTCCAAATCAATAGAGGGACTTGGCAAGGATGGACTCTTTTGAAATTCCATCTCAAAAATCACTGCATAACCTTTTTTGTTTACTTTTTTTTTCAGACAGTCAAGGCAATCTGGCTTTCCACTCCACTGTTCTTACAAACAGCTAAACCATTTTGATTAGTGTATAGGAAAAAAAAAATAAAAAACAACCCCCTCCCCCCAAAAAAGACAAATACCAGTATGTCCCTTCTCACTAAAGCCAGAGGTCTCACACAAGTAAAACATGAACTTAGTTGTGTGTCAAAGTGATAAGGTCTGATCTACTAGCACTGCTTATAACAGTTGTTCTGTGGCTACTCAGGGGTTTTCATTTGGAGAACAAGTAGGCATCCTACCTCAGGCTACTCCCAGAGGCTCATCAGCACTTCTATGCATGTTTTCACCTGGTGAGATCTCTTCTGGTCACCTCGGTCACACTCCCAAGCCTACAAGTTATCACAGCAGCATAAGGAAACAGTCTCAGGATGAACAAGGTGCTGAAAGACAAAGTTAATTGGACCACACTTGAACTGCAGCTACAAGAAGCTCTGTTCCTGGTCTGGTCTAGTTGTTAATTCTTTCCAAGTGTCAAAACTCTGAATCATCACTGATGACATAATTTGCATAATTTGATCAGCTTCTTGTTTTTTATTGCCTCTGCGACCACCTGGTTATTTGCTCTGTCTTGCTTGCAGTTGCTTCTCTACACCTTCTCAGGAGGAAACAGCTGCCACTTGTCTTTTTCTGGACTGGGACACTAGTACTTTGCTTCTCCATTTGCTCAGTATTGAGAACAATTTGATATACTGAGGTGTGTCCAGTGGAAAATCGCTCAGCTCTGACAAGAAAAGAAATGAGACTTCCTGGTCTTCTTTCTTCTTTCTTTTCCCCCAGCAGGCTGTGACATTGCTACTAAAAAGAGCAATAAGGATGAAAAAGAGAATATGGAAGGAATGTGCTTGAATAAAAGGAAAGCAAAATTGCTTTTCATTTTCTTGAATGAGTGGCAAAAATACCACGTTTCTTCAAAATGACACTTTTTCAGACAGAGAGACTCACAATCACAGTTTGTAGTTCAGACACCAGGGCCTTTGGGAAAAAGTATTTCTTTATTTCTTTATTTCTTTTTTTTTTCCCTAGTTCAACAGTGCTACATGATAGATGGAGTTAACTCCACTGAGTTTTGCATGGCCTTCTTTCTAATCATCAGCCCTTTGAGAAATGTGGAGGAGGGGCCAGTCCCTTCTCAGCAGTTATGGGAAACGGAGACTGATTAAATCATAGGCTTTGCCCTGTCAGTAAAAATGTAAAAATGTCAAATATGAAAAAAAATATTTCCATATTGGGCGATGTGTTTTTTTTTTCAGCTATAATTGCTTTAGCAGTATAAGAATGCAACATAAGGTTTAGGTTAGTCAAGCACATTTTTCTGCTATGTATATAATAACAAAAATGCCAGACCAGCCAACCCACCCCCAACCCTCATATTTTTGTAGTTTTTCTAGGAAAGTTCCCTCTACAGCCCTTAGGGGAGTCTTTGAGCATGGACCAATGAAGACATGCCTCTTGTACCATTTGCACTTGCGTGACTTGAGCTCCATTGCACTATCCTCTATCTGAAATTTGTTCCATTAATGTTCCACTTGGTGTGAGCACAGACAGTCCCAGTTACCCATGCTTTGGTGCAGCTCTGATCCCCTTGGTCATGGCAGTTTTCCTTATTAGTGGAATTCCACATTGGCAACCTGATCCTACCATCCTCTTTTGTGAGACAGTATGAGGGGTTGTGTCACCAGCTGCAGAGATGACCAATTTTGATCCCTTTAGCGCATTACTCACTGACTTCATTGCTCTCAAATGTCCAAGTAAGACCATGAATAGGTCATGGCAGTATTTCTCCTAACTTTCTCCTCCAAAAAGTCAGAAGTCAAATCTTAACTACTTTTTCAGGCCACTCTTTAGGCAAGCAGACGAGGAGAATATAGCACCTCTGAATTCAGCCATCCTTGAATAGTCAGGTGAGAGGAGGGAAAACTTTCTTTGTACTAACTATAAAAGYTGGCTAAAAACTGCTTTGGAAGGATTGCTTAAGTTTTAGGTGGCTAAAGAGAGGAGAGAGAAATCTTTTTCACAGAGCTGGAGAATGCCAGACTGCAGCAGCAGGAAGAGGCTACTTGATAAGCACAAGGATAGATTTGGGAGTTGGGGGAGCTGGGAGGGCAGACTGAGTTGAAGAGGCTTCAACCACCTCAACAAGCATTTTCCATATGTCAGCCTAGAGACTGCCAGCTTTGCTCCTACTGAATGCTACCTTTCCCCATGATTAGTCCCACTGATTTTATCAGTTCTGCTCATGAAGAGCTAGATCAGAACATGGTACTGCAGCCCCAGGGAAGGAGCCACACATGGCTGGGCTACTGCTGGGACGGACCTGTCTCCTTGCTGCTCTGGGAGGGGAGCAAACTGTGATGGGACTGTTCCTGGCACAGCACATGCTCCATGTTGCCAGAAGCCTTGGGAAAGGAAATGAATGCTCCACCAAGTTCTCCCTTCTTCCCACCTGAAGGGAGGCACAGAACATGTTATGGCCTTTCACTTCTTGTATTGTCATGCTGACCATGATCTGGCCCAGAGTGAGGTGCTCCTCTGCAGGAGAAAAGGACATAAAAAAGGTTTATATGGCCCAGAGCATGAGGTCAGCACAAGCCCCTTGAAGAGAAGTGCAGTGACAATGCATCCAGTGCCTTTACTACTGAATACAAAAGCCATTTACAAGAAGGGGGGAAGAAAGAAGGAAAAGAGAAAAGCATGTGTTTATTCTCAGGGCAGAAGGAGTGTACATGCCATCAAGCCCCACTGGAAAGCACAGAATTGGTTTGTCACAATGTGCCATTTGCTGGAGGCTTCAGATCCACTATGTTATGATGGCTGACGGCTCGAAGACCTGGCCTTGACTACCAATGTAATTGGCATAGATGGTTGCTTTTGATTTAGCTTGAGCTGCTCCCTGCCAAATCTGAATGATTCTGCAGGACCTGTGTGTGTGCAAAGCCTCTGCATCACTTCCTGACCTGCCCCTCTGGCTTGCTTGTCATGCAATTTACAATAACCAGCACTATCCTTGTAACTTGAAGGTAAGAAGAGAAAACCCTTTCTTTTTCCCTTAATTGTTCTACTGGTTTTACAGTTACCAAGCTGTAAAGCACCTCATCATTCCTGTTAATTCTTTCTTCCTTTTGAGCTGCCAGTTAGTAATCAATTATTACCCTTGTCATTCATGCTGCAGCACAGCAGCTGGTCACAAGAAGCCTCTGTTTCATTGGGCTGGAGCCAATCAAGTCTCTCCAGCTGTCCCTCACTGGTCTGAATCATAATGTACAGTACTTGTTGCTTTAGAAGTTCCTTTACCAGACTGTTTTTTTTAACAACAAAAGAAAAATAAAATGAAATAAAGTTTTTGCTCCCAATTCTACCCTTACAGAACATCTGGCTGCTAAAGGTTGAGGCAAACTCCTTAATGTTGAATTTTTATGAGGGAATAGAGGGAATACTTTACGTTAGCACAGCAGATATTTTTGTCATATTCTCCATTTTATGAGATAATTGCATTGATATAAAGACTGCTGACAGATCAAAGGTTTTGCTGGTAAAACAATATGAAAGGCAGAGACATTAGCATCCATCAACGTCCTGTTAGGATTTGCAGAACAGGGGTTCTGGGCCTCCCAAGTGAAACCTAGCAGGAAGGTCTGTTAGCCTGCACAGCAAATGAAAAGAAAACAAGAGAGGGCACACAGAATATTGGAGGAGGTAGTGACCCACAAAATAGTAGCAATTTGAGCTGCAAGGCACCCTGATTGAATTGCATCAGAGGCATAGGCTCTCAGGCTTGCTGTTCTTGTTAGAGAGATGCACAGCTCAGCACTGTGCCATGTATGCATGCTGAGCCATCAACTAGGCATTCAGATGACTCTGATTCAGAGAGGGAAAGAACAGCACCACAGCTTTCCTAATGGTCTGTGTTTCCAGGCCATTACTGAAATACTACTTGGCTAAGGGTTGCTGAGATAAGAAATCCTGCAAAAATATCCAGCCAGGATTCGAAATATCAGGGGAAAGTGGCTGGTTTTGGAGGAATGATGCTATCATCCTGTAGCATATGTTCCTCTCTGTATAATTCAATCAAAAGGAAGAAACAGATTTTACAGTTGTTCTACTGGTGTGGGTATTTTCATTGGCTTCAGTGGAGCAAGTCTCAGGAATAAAGGTTTGGGAAACATCTTTTCCAGCTACTTTTTTTAGCCTCTCTGATATGCCCCAAGCAACCGATTTCATGAGAGTATTAAAGGACAAATTAAAGTGTGGTCTCACCCCACTTATTACATCCTGTTACAAGAATTTGCCCCTCTGGTATGTAGGAACTGGGTTAGTGTAAACTATATGACAGCCACCAGTGACATTACCTAAAAGTGACTAAATTTTATTGCTATTGCAGTTCACAATAATAAATTCATCTCTACTAAATGGAGCACTRAACATAGCATTGCAAGAGTACTACACACATGTCCACACAGTGCATATTTGATTTGCTATGTATTGGTAATAATAGCTTTCATGAAAAGGATATACTTAGTAGCTGTAGAGAAGTCCAAAGAAATAAAATGCAATCACTCATATTCCCTGTAACAAGATCCACACTCACTGCTGTTTTCTAAACTTAGATTTTAACAGAAGAGAGGCCTATCTGGTGTGGTTGTAGTTGCCTAATATTTTCCACCAGGGTCTCTGCTTTGATTTGTCAGCTGTTTCTGCCAAAGTGCATGAATGGTGGTGGTGTTCCCCTCATCTCATGAGGAGGTCCTGAAAGGCTTGGTAGAAGAAAAAAATCTGCAGAACTCTCTTGGGAATGCTTTGCAAAAAGCTGAACTCCACCTCAATGAGTGGATTTTTCCATAGGAACATTTGGGAGTCTGATGCCTTTGAAATGCTATAGGCACAGAGCTCGTGCAGATTTGTACTAACTGTGGACTCAGAGGGTTTTCCAAGATTCTTGGTCTCCTGACATATTCTCTGAGGCTATCTTAATAGAGTTAGTGAGATTTCTCTGAGAAACAGAATGTGGTGAGAAAAGAGCAAGGGCTGAGCGGTTCCAACTTTACTTGTTGTCTTAGAAGAAGAGCTGATTGGACTCCTTAACCTCCATCACCAGGCACATGACAACTTTGCATCAGGTGTTTGATTTACTTCTCTTCTCCCACTCCCCTGTCCAAAAGTCTTGTGAAAAAGAAGAGCTGTAGAAATTATAAAAAATATTTTTGAACTATCCAAACTATGGGGAATCAAATGTAAGTTTTTCTTTCTGATTTTAATTTCTTTACATTTCAAAAATAAAACTCCTCTTAAAAGGAAAAAAAAATAGGGTTTTTCCTCATAAAGAAATGGCTTGATCTTATTAAAATACTCTTTTTTTCATTCTCTGTGGGTTTCGATATTGCAGCATTGTCAAAATTGACAAGTTGCAATTTAAATTTTGATTAAATCAAACTATCAGATTACTACCCTCTACTGTCTTTCACGTGGGTGCTAATGATAACAAGAGCAAATTGGAAACACTCAAACAGGATTCCAGAGCTCTGGGCATGGTGGTCATGGGTCTGAGAGCCCAGGTGATCTTCTCCTCAGCCCTGCAAACCAGGGAGAAGGATGGGAGGAGGAGCAGAAGGATTTTCCAAGTTAACAACTGGCTGCACTGCTGATATTGGCAACAGGGTTTTGTTTTCTATGATCATGGAACATTGTATGAAGATCAACATCTGATAGGGAGAGATGGGATCAACCTCAGTAAGTGGGGCATGTGTGTCTTTGCCAACAGGTTGGCCAGCCTGGTAAAGAAGACTTTAAATTAAGTAGGATGGGGGAAAGGGAGAATTGTATAGAGACAGTTGTCAATAAAACACAGCCCAAGTTGGGAGGCCTCCAGCGGCTGCATGCAGCCGGGGGTGTGCATATGAGACATGGCTATGGGGGACCCCCTTACACTCCTCCTGGAAACCTGCATGCACAACTACCTCTCTGAAATGCCTGTACACCAATGCACATAATATGAAGAATAAAGAGGAGGAACTGGAGATCTGTGTGTGGTTGCAGGGCCCTGATCTCATTGCAATCACAGAGACATGGTGGGATAGCTCACATGACCAGAATGCTGTCATGGATGGCTACATGCCTTTTAGGAAAGACAGGCCAGGAAGACAGGCCAGGAAGGTGAGGTGATGGAGTCGCTCTTTATGTGAGAGAGCAGCTGGAATGCATCAAGATCTGCCTAGGGGTAGAGGAGGAGACAGTCAGGAGCTTATGGATGAAGATCAAAGGGGAGGCTAACATGGGGAACACGGTTTTGGGTGTCTACTACAGGCCACCTGACCAGGAAGAGGTAATAGATGAGGCCTTCTGCAGACAACTGGAAGTAGCCTCATGATCACAGGCCCTGGTTCTCATGGGAGACTTCAGCCATCCTGATAAGTGCTGGAAGGACAGCACAGCAAGGCACAAACAGTTCAGGAGGCTCCTGCAATGCATCAAAGATAACTTCTTGACACAGGTGGTGGAGGAGCCTACGAGGAAGGTTTTCCTGCTGGACCTTGTCTTAAGCAACAAAGAAGGACTGGTTGTAGATATGAAGGTTGGGGGCAGCCTTGGCTGCAGTGACCATGAGATGGTGGAGTTCAGGATCCTGCATGGAGGAAGCAAAGCAATAAGCAGGATTGCAACCCTGGACTTCAGGAGAGTGGACTTTGGCCTCTTCAGGGACCTATTTGGAGAAATCACATGGGTTAAGGCCCTGGAATGAATGGGTGTCCAGGAGAGCTGCCTAGTATTCAAGCATTACCTCCTTCAAGCTCAAGAGCGGGGCATTCCAAGGAGAAAGAAGTCCAGCAAAGAGGGCAGGAGACCTGCATGGGTGAGCAAGGAGTTCCTGGCAAAACTCCAACAGAAGAAGAAAGTACACAGAATGTGGAAGAGGGGACAGGCCACTTCGGAGGATTATAAGAATGTTGTCAGAGTATGCAGAGATGTGAGGAGGAAGGCTAAGGCCCATTTGGAATTAAATCTGGCAAGGGATGTCAAGGACAACAAGAAGGGCTTCTTCAAATACATCGGTGGCAAGAGGAAGACAGGGGAAAATGTGGGCCCAGAGCTGAATGGGGTGAGGACCCTAGTGACAAAGGATACAGAGAAGGCAGAGTTACTGAACGCCTTTTTTGCTTCAGTCTTTACTGCTAAGGGCAGCGCTCAGGAATCCTAGAGCCTGCAGGTGAGAGAGAAAGTCTGGAGAAAGGAATGTTTTCCTTTGGTTGAGGAGGATCAGGTTAGAGATCATTTAGACAAACTTGACATCCACAGATCCATGGACCCTGATGGGATGCTCACACGAGTACTGAGGGAGCTGGTAGATGTTGTTGCCAGGCTGCTCTCTCTCACTTTTGAGAGGTCATGAAGAACGGGAGAGGTGCCTGAGGACTGGAAGAAAGCCAGTATCACCCCAGTCTTCAAAAAGGACAAGAAGGAGGACCCAGGCAACTCCAGGCCAGTCAGCCTCACCTCCATGCCTGGAAAGGTGCTGGAACAGCTCCTCCTGGATRTCATCTCTAAGCGTGTGAAGGAAGAGAAGGTGATCAGGAGTAGTCAGCGTGACTTCCCCAAGGGGAAATCCTGCTTAACCAATCTGATAGCCTTTTAGGATGGAATGACTGGCTGGGGAGAGGAGGGCAGAGCAGTGGATGTTGTCTGCCTTGACTTGAGCGAGGCTTTTGACACCGTCTCCCGTAACATCCTCCTAGGCAAGCTCAGGAAGTGCAGGCTAGGTGAGTGGACAGTGAGATGGATGGAGAGCTGGCTGAAAGGCAGAGCTCAGAGGGTTGTCATCAGTGGCACGGAGTCTAGCTGGAGGCCTGTAGCTAGCAGTGTCTGCCAGGAGTCAGTACCGGCTCCAGTCTTGTTCAACTTATTCATTAGTGACCTGAATGAAGGGACAGAGTGTCTCCGCAGCAAGTTTGCTGACAATACCAAACCAGGAGGAGTGGCTGATACAGTGGAGGTCTGTGCTGCCATTCAGAGAGATTTGGACAGGCTGGAGAATTGGGTGGAGAGGAACCTCATGTAGTTCCACAATGGCGAGTGCCGGGTCCCGCACCTAGGAAGGAGTAACCCCATGCCCTGACCAGTGCAGGCTGGGGGCTGACCTGTTGGAAAGCATCTCTGCAAAGAAGTACCTGGGAGTGCTGGTGGACAACAAGTTAACTATGAGCCAGCAAGGTGCCTTTCTAGCCAAGAAGGCCAATGGTATCCTGGGGTGAGTTAGGAAGGGTGTTGCCTCGAGGGAGGTGACCCTGCTGCTCTACTTAGCCCTTGTAAAGCCACATCTGGAGTACTGCGTCCAGTTCTGGGCTCCCCAGTACAAGAGATGTACAAGTACCTGAAGAGAGGATGTCAGGGGKACAGGGACAAACTCTTTTCAGTAGTGTCATGCAAGAGGACAAGAGGCAATGGGCAGAAATTGAACCACAGGAAGTTCTGCCTGAACGTGAGGAGAATTTCTTCACTGTGAGAGTGACGGAGTACTGGACCAGGTTGCCCAGGGAGTTTATGGAGTCTCCTTCTCTGGAGATCTTCAAGGCCCACCTGGATGCAACCCTGTCTAACATGCTATAGGTGACCCTGTTGAGCGGGGAGGTTGGACTAGATGATCTCCAGAGGTCCCTTGCAACCTTACTGATTCTATGATTCTATGAAGAGAGACATGGAATTACTGGAGAGAATCCAGCATAGGGCTGTGAAGATGATCAGAAGGCTGGAGCATCTGTCCTACAAGGAAAGGCTGTGAGAGCTCGGCCTCTTTAGCCTGGGGAAGAGAAGGCTGAGTGGGGATCTTATCAATGTCTACAAGTATCTGAAGGCAGGGTGTCAAGGGGACAGGGACAAACTCTTTTTAGTTGTCCCATGTGACAGGACAAGAGGCAATGGGGGCAAACTGAACCACAGGAAGTTCCACCTGAATATGAGGAAGAACTTCTTCACTGTGAGAGAGACAGAGTACTGGACCAGGTTGCCCAGAGAGGTTGTGGAGTCTCCTTCTCTGCAGATATTCAAAACCCGCCTGGACGTGATCCTGTGCAACGTGTTCTAGGTGACTGTGTTTGAGTAGGGGGGGTGGACTAGATCTCCAGAGGTCCCTTCCAACCTTACCGATACTGTGATTCTGTAATTCTGTGAAATGGCACCTTCTAAAATGAAAAATATCTTGTTGGAAAATTTTTGATAGCTCTGCTTAGAAGCTAGAACTTTGTTTCTGGCTTTGGTACAGATGTTTTTCAGGTCTATGAGAAGACACTTTCAGGAGATCTGAGAAAAAAAAATCAGTGATGTGGTGCTAACCAACACAAAGAATAAGACTTAAGGGGCTTGATCAGTGAAGTAGGGGCTGCAAAACTCGATGTAGCCATTTGTATGTGTGTTGATATGTCAGCAGTCTCAGCAGGAGACTGGCAGTACTCAAAAGACAGCTGCATTTTTATGGACCTTCTGATAGCACTTAGACACCTGAAAATCTGAAAGTGTTGTTTTGGAGTTCTGCTACGAGTTGCCTGTGGTGACTCCTCTTTCATTTTTCTAATTGCATCCTCTGTTAGAAATGTTACTGAAGAGAGACTGGGCCACTCTCTGATGTGTATTTGGAAAGCACTTCCCACAAAGGAGCTCTGATCTCCCTTGTGACCTGGCACTGCCACTTTATCAGTCACTTTATCACATATTTAAAGGTGGAATTCTAATATATGGCTGCCTGTGAACATGTGTTATATTTACATGAAACCTTAATTTAGGTATCTTTTGCCATTTGAGAGCTTCCCTTTTTGAATGTGACAACCCCTCCAAAAATTTTCTTTAAAAAAAAGTTCAAAATAAAGGTTTTAAGTAAAAAAAAAATATCCTTGAGTTATGCCATGGAAGTTGTAGAACAGAAATATCTAAGTATATAAAATGTAGAACAACTTTTAGATAATCCATTGCTTAATTATACTAATTTCACCGAACTGCTCTTGTCAGGAGTAGCATACTCTTCAAGAGAAAAAAAAAGTTTCAGAATATTATCAAATTAATAACAGCATTGATAAACAATAACAAGAGCAACAACAATCACGTGCCTACCTACACAGGTTTCCACAAGTTCTGCTGCCTGGAGGCATGACAGTTCCTATAGACTCAAATTTTGCCTGTGCCATAGGCTAAGTATGTATGAGGCAGATCCAGTCTCAGATCTGGTTGCTGTGCCAGAGAGGTGCCGAGCACCAGAGAAAGTACTTAACACTGCAAGATCACACCGAGTCCTGCCACACAGCTTGTGTTTACCTGGCAGGGAGCGTKGTCAGCATGTCACTGTTGGCCTTGATGGTGTGAATTCATCTGCATGGAAAATGATTTATTTCCAGTAAAGAAGTAAAAAGTACCTTATGTTTGTACAATGACTATACAATTGGCCATTGACATTTGACAGCAGAACTGAAGGCGTTTGTGAGATGACAAAGGAGGTTTAATACTACCTGAAAGGCAGCTGAGATTCCACAGTGGGATCCTTAAATGGCACAAAGCTGGTATGCTTCAGTTTGTCACCAATAGCACCCCCTTTCTCACTTCCAGAGTGAAACACCTGTTTTGGAAGAGCCAGGAGGGACTTATTGCAGCTGGCACAACACAACGTGATTCTGCAGCTACTTTTTATTTCATCACAGCTAAAGTGACAATTTACTGCCTTTAAAACCCAGGACACTGTAGCAGAAGGAGAAGAACTCGTCTCTTCTCCATTCCTGCACTGTGTGGAGCAGCGCTGTACTTGAGGGGATTCGGCTGTCACCATCCAAACTGCAGTCTCACTCATCTGTGTTTCATACCGAAGTAACTTCATCAGCTTCAAAAGAGTTTCGGTAAGTATGCAGTGATGAGAAGGAAAGGAGAGTCCAACTATGAATGAACAGAACTGAACCACCAGATAGAAGAATTTGGTTTATCTGTCTTCCACCTGTCAGTAATAACACTTACTCTGCTTGGTCATCAAGTTCACTGCACAGCCATCCCTGCTGGTGTATCTCATGACTGTTTCTGTCTTTATAGCTTCACCATAATCTCTTCCTGCTTTGTTTCAGGTACCAAAAATGCAGTTCAAGCCTCTCAGGCACTGGGATTTAACTGGGTCACAGCAATTCATTTCCTATTACTCACACAATTTAGACCCTGCTCCAACAATGAGCAGCCTTACAAGATCCCCCAGGAGGGTCCATAATAAAAAGTGTCACAGGAGTTTGGAACTTGTCTTTAGCTTCAGGATGTGAAGAACTTAAAGAAAATCTTCTCAAAAAGCTGATATTATTATTATTGGCACTTAAGTCAATACCCAAGCAAGCTGAACAGGAGGTGATGCATTGATGGATCATGCCTTTGAGCCTTCTGCCTACAGGAAARACAAAAATAATCACTGCAGGAGCTCCATCACCTTTTGCTGTACTTAGCATTCTCCTACTGTTGTGTGCATGTTCGCATGCACATTTGTATAACAGTTACTTTAGCTGATCAGTAACAGCAAATTTCATCTTCCTACACAGCATAAAATTTTGTAGCTAAATATAATAAGTCTTATGCAAATATAATATTGATCAAAATGTAACATATGTTTGTTTAATAATATGTGACTGAAAATATGAATGTTTACTGGAAAAAAACACTGGGTGATACTTGCGTTGCAGGGAAGAGTAAAGGAAAACTATGTGAGGCAACTCTTACAGATCCCCTCCTGCTCAAATGTGGTGGAAAAAATGATAAATTTTGCTTGTCTCTTCTGTTCCATAAGATGAGTTTCAGATCTAATCCATGCTCTTAATATTCCAGGATCTGCAGCAGATCAGGACTGTTGCTTCAGACAGTCTGTGTCTCTCTGGTATCTCTCTATCCCAAGCTTCGTGGTCCCAGCAGAGTTGCAACATGTAGCTGAGAAACCTTCCATGAGCCAAGAAAAGACAGACTTCCATAATTCTCTGGAAGTCCAGGCCAAACTTCAGCTCACCAGCTCTAGGTGTCCAGATGAGACTAGACACCTGAGGTTTAGTTGGCTGAAGGCATCAATAGGAATGGCAGTCATCTTGCTCATCTCCATCCATCTCTACCTGAGCTAGCAGTGTGGGCTCCCTTTGGAGCCAGTGAAGGGAAACATGTGCTCCCAGAGGGTTTTAGCGCTCTGATCTTTCTCTTATGTCCCTTTTTGGAGAAAGAAAAGTATCTGCAGCGGGCATTCAATTCATTGAACATACACATCTCTGGCCATAGTTTGACATCACAATGAACCTAGCTTCACAACTTCTAACACCAGATCAGAAGTCTTATGTCCACAGGACACCAAGATAAGAATTCTGTCATGTTATCTTGTCAGTTCAAATGTGTTAAAAGTTGTTGGGAGGTTAACTTTGTAGCAGCAAGGTTTATGCCAGATCAGGTATTGTGTGTTGTTGCTGTCTAGCTTTATGCGAGATCATGTAGGTACAATGACTCCAGGCCCAAGCTTGCCTTTAGATCAGAACAAAGGTAAGAAGATACTTAAAGTAGTAACTGTCCAGATCACACCACGAGCAGCAATACTGAAACTGATGCTACCTTTTTATTATTTTTGGAACTAGTTAGGATGTGTTCTGACTCTACGGTTCTTTGTGTGAGCCTTTATTTGCTAGTATCAGGCACTCGCCATGGTATGACTTCCTCGAGATGGAAAATAATTTTGTAAGAAACTCCTGAAAATAGAATCATAGAATCAGTAAGGTTGCAAGGGACCTCTGGAGATCATCTAGTCCAACCTCCCCACTCAGCAGGATCACCTAGAGCATATTAGACAGGGTTACATCCAGGTGGGCCTTGAAGATCTCCAGAGAAGAAGACTCCACAACCTCTCTGGGCAACCTGGTCCAGTGCTCCATCACTCTCACAGGGAAGAAATTCCCCCTCACATTCAGGCAGAACTTCCTGTGGTTCAGTTTGTACTTGTTGCCTCTTGTCCTCTTGCATGACACTACTGAAAAGAGTTTGTCCCCATCCCCTTGACACACTCTCTTCGGGTACTTATACCCATTGATAAGATCCCCCCTCAGTCATAGACTTTCACCTGTTTAGTGAGATTCATGTAGCAGTACCTTCTGCTTTTTTTCAGCTAATATCCATATCATTTTTTTTCTAAATAGCAGTTTCCAGTAATTTTGCCCTCCCTTCTCTTCCCCTGGAATCAGAGGCTTGTGGTTAATAGCTTCCTGAATACACAAGCTATCTCATAACACCTTGCAAATTAAAGAGAATATCTCATCAAAATAAAAAGTTAACTCTATTAAAAATGCAAAACAAACTACAGAATAGGGCAACACCTGGATACATGCTACTGGACGGAATTCTCCTTGTCTTCATTGGCCTTTGTACTTTGGAAATCAGAGTGCTAAAGGGTGATCATGGGAAAAGTGCTACTGGCTTTTCTCCTCATAATAAGCTGATCCTTTCAATATAGTCTGGTTGCTCATTCACTTTATAGCTACAGTTTTCTATTCAGTTTGATCAGCCACTTGGAATTCCCAAGTGTCAGCTGCACAGTTTAAAAACTGCTTTCCGAAGGATAATTATGCAGACCTGTTTTTAGATGCTTAAGTACCTGCTTTTAGACACAGAAGTGCAGATTTAGGCACCATCTTAAAAATGTAGCCCACAGTAGAACAACACTACCCAGACTTCAAATTTGAGCACTAAACCAGAAATACGACGCTGTGCATTTGTCCTGTCTATCAATACAAACCATGCAAAACTAGGAGGAGCAGAGTAGGGTTCATTGTAGGAAACTCCGAAGTTCAGGATTTGATTAGAACTTTGGAGCATTTTATAACTCCTAAAAGAAAACAAGAAGACTCCATTTTCAGACTATATCTGACTTCATTTCATGGCATTAGCTGTCCTTTAGGGTTTTCTCCAGACTGGAGTGACCACGGAACACTGTCTCCATGGAGGCAGTGTCCCCAGAGAACTCATCAAGGCTTTCCTCAGCTGTAGAAATTTACAGGTGTTCCAGGGGCATCTTATATCTTAAATGCTATCTTTCACAGTTAAGTTTTAGGTGTGTCCCTGGAGACAAATGATCCTCCCTGAAGTTAGACAAACCTCTTTTATTCCTTTGCTAATTCCCCTGTGAAACCTTTCCTCATTTTCACATGTTTTTTTCTGACTTTCCCAACATACGTCATCATTTGACTGAAAGCAGAACGGATCATCTTCCCTTTCCTTTCACACGCTTCTATCATCTCATGGTTCTTTTCGTGTTCCTTACTTTGCAAAATCTTTGGAATTTGCACAGCTTTCTTGCTGCTCATATTTTAAAGACATTGTAATGCTTCATAGTTTTTCTGTAGTGAACTGTGTTCAATATCCGTAACATTCTTTCAAACTCGTAAGTCCCATCTCTCCAGAGAGATAGGGTATATCCTATTATTTTATATACAGTGAACTTAGCTTTTGAGCTCTTTAACCAGTTTTTCTCCTTAATCTTCCCTCCTTTTGGGGGTATCAGTCATGCTGATTGGTCACTAATCACTACAAGACAAGATGCTCCTTTCCGATGCAGATATTGAGTATTCTAGAGTAGGCTTTTGTTTCACTAGTCCTGGGAACATCCTTATCTATAATATTTCATTTAAAAGCATCCTTATCATTTAAGTGGTCTCACTATTGGACTGATGGTTGCTCAGGCATTGTTTGGTTCAAGAGAGACTTGCAGCTAGCATTGCTGCCTAAAGGAGCAGTCCCACTCTTGTACTACATCCTTTCTATGGCTTATAGTGAGCTTGACTTGAGAGCTGATCTGGCTGAAAAACAACCCAGAAATGAAACAAATGTTATTTTTCAGCTCTCTAAGATGTTTCACCATGTGGCTGTAGAAACAGCTGTGCTGGCAGAAAGGAGTAGTAGTGCAGGAGATCTAAATTTGTTACTTTCAGTGCTGTCTTATGTCAACATAAATTATCTGTTGAGCTGTAACTTTAGGGAAAATATCTATAAAAATATTTCTCACCATATTACTTCCTTGTGCTCCTCTGAATTTATATTTTCTGTCTCTAGCACTTTGATAGAAAGTTCTCTGGGGCAGGGACCATCTTTTTTTTTTGTATGACTATATAGGCTAACACAACGGTATCATTGTCCACGGGGCTAGTAGATATTAGTGCAAGAACAATAATCACAATAATTGAAAGAGAATTTTGTTTCATATACAGTAGTTTTTGATGCAGTTTTGAGGGGCTCCATGTAAGTCTTGCAGCTGGTGAATCAAGTAAGAATGAATCAGATTTTTCTTTCCTGCCAAAATGGAGATCTTTCTTTCTGTCTCCAAACATGTCTTGATATTCTGGCCTAATAGCATCTATTACTAATAAAGACTTGTCTAAAAACCAAACATAAAAATCAAAGAGGGGCTTGTTAAACCCCTATAGCAGTATTATATGATAGAATCATTGCTTCTCTTGGAGGACATCTATCTTGACTCAGAAAATGCATACAAATATTATCCCTCCAATCTCCAACTGACAGTCATGTCACTATAACTGGATGACTTTTACCCTGTTTAATTGCCTCATATCCTGTGTTGTTGGAATATCATAATGGTGGAAGTTGTGGTTAAAGCATCAATGCACCAGCAGAGCTATTTCTACACTGGCAGAAAGCTCGTGGAATTCCTATTCCAGTGGTGGATTTCTAGTTCCCTACTGGGAAAGTTTGTACATTGCAGAGTTTCTTACATTCCGTGGTTATTTCAAGTCTGAAGTTGCTCTAGTGTGTATTTCCTATAGCATCCCCTAATTCAGACACAGTAGAACCAGATGTTTCCTTTTATGTTGCTACTGATCACAAGAAAAAAAAAGAAACTAAAATTTGGCAAGTGATCTTGAGTGCAGAATTTTGTAATGATGAATCTGTGTGCCTCATATTAAACTAGTTCCAAAACAGGATGTTGCAGTGCATGTCTAATATCCCTTTTCTACCACACCCGAGAACAATTTCTGTTGCTATCTGAGCTATGAATTGCATTAAAAACAGCAATAAAATCACACAGAGACAGATCATATCTATTTCACAAGGAGCAGGCACAGGTTTCATCCATTTTATTGTCAGAGATGGAGAAAAAGGTGCTCCCACTTTGAGACACTGTGCAACAAGACCTGCCACTCCAGTTGTGTTACTACAGTGACAGAAACAATCATCCTGTTTGTTAGGCATATCCAAAATTAGCAGACTTGCACAGTGGATTTAGTGTTTGCTAATTATTGATACTACAACCTAAAAAGAACCAGGGTAAAAATTATATCTTAATCTCGTCAGACATACGGTAATTCATGCCATCCTTGATTAGGAACACTTGCTCTCCATGAGTGAAACTGCCACAGTTCATTCTGCAACAAACTCAGACTGTCTCAGTTTTGAGATATAGTTATCAGTAAAGTTTTGAGGGGTTTATTAGCATTGCCTCTTGATCTGTGGGATGCCACAATTTGGGTAGCTTGGGGAAAAGCACTTAAAGAACTCCATAGTTTTTACTTTTTCTAACAACAGACTGCTATTTATTATTGGCAGGAACAGAGCACAGGCTTTAGAATTTAAGCAAGAAAGACCTCTGGCAATGAGGAAATGAGCCTAGACATTTTTCATGAATGGGGCAGAGCTGCTTAACTCTGACTTGCTTGTTTTCTTTTCTTCCTATTCACATCACTCAAGTCCCACCTTCTTGCCTTAAAAGGCTTCTCGTTCCCTGGCAGCAGGACAAGTATCTGTTTGATGTCAGCACCCTTTTATTTGCTTAAAAGCATCTTTTTTTCAAGCCAGTAAATTGAAAATGACTACCGCGTCAGGAACTAGCCAATTTCCAGCACTCTCTGCAGAACTGGTCTGCTTTCACATTTGAGAGATATCATTAATTTTCTAATGAATAATGAGATCAGAGAGCTTGCATGCTGTATTATGCGTTGGAAAATGCTTATGTAAATCAGAATGGCTGTAGTAGCTTCCCAGGGGAACTTTAAAGCTTATCATATCATTAAATCTGATAACAATTCATTTTTGAAGTAATGCATATTATTTTAAAGAAAAAATAAAGGTCTATTCACCATCTATTTGCAATAATATGTTTATAATATGAAAGAGAAAGGAAGGCTACTGGATCATCCATGAGAAAATGCAACTAGAAATTCCTTTGGCTTTGCGAGCTGCACTCTGTATTGAGGGGAAAAAAGCAGTCCATATATTTACATAGTTTAACCTTGTAAAATACATTGAATACAGTGAAAACATTGTCATAGTCCAATGCCAGCATTTGATGTAGATGTCACTTTTCCAGGCTCACTGCAGCACTTCCAAAACTCTTCTAGTACATAGCTTTCAGCAAACTTGAGGGCACCTTCCTCACATTCCTCTTCTTTTCCCTCTCCATGTTAAATGATAAGCTCAGTGAAATTAAAGGAAAATGTCCAATTTCTAGTTAACTTGGTTTCAGCATCTTAGTGATAGAGATGCTTTTGCTTTATACCAGGGCTAAAGACATCAGGATAGCATTTTCCAGTGGAACCAAGATCTGCTCCATGGATTCTAGTCCTCTTGTTTACTTCCTAGAAAACTTTTAATTAATCTTACAATTTCTTTCTTCTCTACTTGTGCTGAACACAAAGAACATTCAATTTGCCTTTACCATTAGCCCTGCAAGTTATATCCTATGGTAACATCACATCCACAAGGTCCCAATGTCACCTTTCTTTTCTTGGGTTGAATTCTTACAGAAATATGCCTATTTTCATCCTTGATGCTTAGGATCCTTGGAGAGCCCTGGCTCTCCAAGGCTCAGGTAACCTTTTTTCTATGGAAATTCTCTGTGGGGAGAGATTTCCAATGGAATGGGAGTCCTGAGTATTAATTTTCAGGGAAATGCAGTAATAGGGGTGGCTGAGGCTGCTGAAGGAAAACACTCCTGGAGTTTTTAAGAAAAGCTGTAAAGGACAGGTACACCTCTTCCATAGAATATGGGTGGGAACTGGGTGCTTAGCAGCTCTTTGTACCTTTTACAACATCTTTCTTTATATCTCTTTTCTGTCATGTGCAGTCATAAGCCTCCCCACTAACCTAGTGCAGTTGCTACACTCACTCCCCTTCTCTGGTCCTAAAGCCATAGTTGAGCCTTAGGAGTTGAGGCATGTTCTTATTATTGTACCTATGTTGAGTAATCAATCCTAATTCAATGAATGGTGACTAACAATATTTTACACTTTGAGGCTTTTCTTCCCTAGAATCTTGCAGCATTTTGCAAAAATGAGTTGCTGCTTCCTAAAAATGTAAGTATGGATTTATCGGGAGGCATTTTCTCCATTAGCACAAGCTGAAATGACACATTCTCTTGGTTCGTGTAGTGGAGGATTGCAGTGACCTCCACCAGCCATCTGTGAGAAGCCTCAAGTGAGTACCACTGAGTAGAAGGGAAGTGCAAGGTATTTAGGTCTGCACTGATAGGAAGACAGGAGATTTCTTATTTTTATCCTAGACCATTTGCCCTTCCATGCTAAATATTAGCTACATGTTCTTCCACATTTGTCAGAAGGTGAGAAAGAATGAGTCTGTTCCTCAGAGATGATGAACTGAAATTGGCCCAGATTTAGGAAAAAATCCCCTCCATTCATGGCAGTACAGAGACATAAGTGCCAGCTTGAATAGGGGCAGAGTTAAGTCTCTGTTTAAATGCTTTCTTGAACAGAGTCATTAGCACTAGCTCTCTCACTAAACAATGTATTATTACTAATGGAATTGGCTAGCATTCAGATACGCATCCAAACTTTCTAGTGCTTTTTTTAACTTAACTGTTTTCTCTTGATACTTGCAGGCCAGTTGGCAGATCCCAAGAAGAGAAATCTCCCAGTAATTTGCCAAGAAAGCCATTCAAATCTGAAGTACTGGTTTGGAGGGCAAGGGCATGATGTTGTGAATTGAAAGTCATGTGAGGCAGGTGAAGACTCCCTTTGGTCTCAAGGAGTAATGAATATCTTTCACTATTGAAAGCTTGGCCAAATGATGATCAAATACCAATATGGGAAAAAACTATAAAACAATACAAATAAATATTTCAGCAGATTCAAAAGAAAACAGATTTTTTGAAGTCTTATCAGAAAACTAAGGAGCTTTTTTTCTGTGACCAGCATAAATATTTGAATATCACTTGTCAAACTCGAAATAAAATGGATATATCCATAAAAATATTCAGTTTCATAAAACATTCTAATTCACGGAAAGCTCTTTTCAAACACATTTCCCCTCCCCAATATGTAATTTTCAGGTGTATTCTCCATTCAGAAAAAAAAAATCTCCTTTTATTTGCCATTGATCATCCACAGACATTTTAAGCAATCTTTAGCTGTGTTGGCTGTCTGACCTTTTCTGTTCTTCAGTTTAGTATCTACAGTAATGCAAAAGCAATAGCAAAATGATCACTAGTGAGAAACCAACTGCACATATTGAATAAAAAATCAGAAGCACAAAGTCAGATCTAAAATATCCATCCAAATTTCTCAACTGAGATATGAGCAACATTTACAATTGTAAATGATTCATAAATTAAAGTGGAGATAGCATTCTCAAGGAACTTGAAGGGACTGAGCAGAGAGACTATGCATGTATGTAGGCATTTATATGTCTTCTCTTATTACATCTACATCTCAACACCATGCACAATCAAAAATAGTAATAATGACACTGCTCTTCTCCTCCCCAGCAGTCACTTGTGAAGCCTGTTAAAGTATGAAGACCCCTGGACCAAAGGAATTTGTTGTATAGTTAGCTTTGGGTACAGTAAGACTATTTCATCTGGAAGTTCTGGCATAGCTCATGAGACTTGGTACTGCACACCAATTTTATTATTTCAGCTAAATTTGTCATGGGAGAGTGTGACCTTGATGAAGGAGAGGAAAGTAGGTAAAGTGCCAGGCAGGGTTTTGAACACCTAAGGTCAGGCTCTTTGTCCAGTGCAGAGAGTGGTGGGACAAGATGATGTGCATGGCTCCTTAAATTTAGGAGTCACCTGAAACTTTCTCTGTGCCTTTATTCGGCATACAGAGTCAAGTTAGTTAGGTCATTTTGACCAGCCCTGAGCCTTACTGCTGAGCTGTGTCAGCATTAGAAGTGCAGCGAGGCAGCATCAACACTACCCCTTACAGTTCTCCTTTGGTCATTGTTTGTCTGCATCTTATCCACAAGAAGCAGCAGCATGTGGGACAAATCATGCTCTTTGTCTTTTCTTTCCTTGAAAGAGCTCATTTCAGAATGCATGTCTGAGCTATGAAGAGGAATAATGTGTTTGGGAATGGTCAGCATAGACTTAACAAGGTAAATCATGCTTAACTAAGCTGATTACCTTGTATGATAAAAGGACTATGTGTGGGAGAGGGAAAAGCAGTTTATGTCATCTACCTCCACTTTAGCAAGGTTTTTGTCACTGTATTCCACAGTATTCTTCTATCCAAGTTAGAACATTATGATGTGGATGGGTGGACAAGTAGATGGGTAAAAATCTATTTGGATGATTAGACTCAGAGGTAGTGGATAATGGATCATATTCTACCATAACAGATCCATAACAGCCCACAGGGGTCTTACTTTACTCACTTCATCAGTGACCCGGAAGAGGTGATGGAGTCTGTGGAAGACATCAAATTGGGAGGATTAGCCAACACACTCTAGAGCAGGGTTGCCATCTGGAGGGACCTAAACAGGGTGCAGGAATGGGCCAACAGGAACCCTATGAATTTCAACAAAGCAAATGACAAATCTTGCACTTGGGAAGGAAGAACCTCTGGCAACAATATAGGCTGGGGACTGACTACCTGGGGAGCAAGTCTACTGAAAATGACCTGGATGTCTTAGTAGATGGCAAGCTGAACAGGAGCCAGCAGTGGGCCCTGGCAGTAAAATACACCAGTGGGACCACAGCCAATAGATTGAGGGAGATCATTATCCTCCTCTGCTCAGCACTTGTTTGGCCACATCTAGCATACAGTATCTCACTGAGGATCAGTTGAGGACCCAGCCTGAATGCAGGTCCAAGCAGGGAGAGGAGGAGGAAAGTGAGATAGAAACAATCACTGCTGAAACATGATAGCAAACAGGCAAGGAAACCACCCAGACCTCCCTGAGACACTCCAAGTAGATAGAGGATCTTCTCAGAGTGGAAGATCTGTGCTGATGCGCGCATAAGGCATTTTTGTTCACTTTGGAAGACTAAAGGATGGCAAATGGCATCAGACGTTCTCTGGGAAGCTCCTGTGGACTACAGGAGACTTGTCAGAGGGTCTGAAGAACAGAAGGTGATTCCTGGAGCTTTTGTTATTACTGATGAGCAATTGAAGGAGGACAGCCTTCTGTTCTGTAGATTAAACAACTCCAGACTCCTTGAAGGTGACTAGGGAAATACTACTGTTACTTACAGGCTGTTTTATTTCCCAGTTTTTCTGGGTGGAGTTATTATGAGTTTGAATAATGTTTCCTTTTTTTTTGTGCAGCTGCAGCAAAATATTCTGTAAAAGCTTTGGACTCAGCTGCATTTACTATTGTACAACATGAGACAGAAAGGTTACAATTCTATGAAAAAACAACAACAAAAATGGGGATATTGGGCTGCAAGGGGAAACAGTTCTGAATTACTAAGATGTATGTTCTTTGTGGTAATTCATTTGAACTGAACACAAGAAATATACAAAGCATGGAGAAAATCAGGTTAGTTTTCTTAATATTTGGATTTAAGTCACATATGAATTGACTTTGAAAAATAATACACTATCTACCAGGAATTAAGGTCATCTTTCCTTTAGGAGGAGATTTCTTAACCAGGGTCAGAGATGATCACTTGTTAGGATTAGGTTTTGTACAGGGATTAAAATACTCAAAAGTATTGACTTTTGAGTGCTTTTGATCTAAGCAGTTTGTTGTTCTTTTACTTTGCAAAGTTTTCAATGGAGCATGGAGCTGTAGATAGTTCTTAAAACAGTGAAGATAGAAAGAAAATTGAGTTCTGCATTGCAAACTCCCATAAAGTCTATACAATAGGACAATGTTTCTTCAGACTCTTTCCTTAGCACTCAGATTTCTAAATTTAATCTGTCAATTCTGTTACCTGAAAGATCAGATTCTGCTCTTGAACTCATGTTGAGCAGCAGCTTACCCTGCAAACAGTCCCACTGCAGGTCTGCATGCGGAGAAGGACATTGTTCAATGTATTGGAAGAATACTAGAATGTTAGAACCAAAACTTTCATTTTGATTAAACAGAGCCATAAAATCATATCCTCTATGGCTTTGCAAGACTAATAAATTTTGCAGTATTTAAAGCTCTTACGCATAATTTTGTGAGTGAATGCTTGTTTCCATTGGTGAAGTCAAATAATGATTTTGAGATTGTAATGGTTTTCTTTCTGTCACTCAAGATTTCAAAGAATGTTTAGTTCCAAATCACATTATAAGCCCAAAATACAGTCATGAATTTCACCCAAGTGCCTGAATAGCTAAAAATGTTACATCCTTACATTCCAGTTAGATAGCATTGCAAACCAACTGATGTTCATATGAAGGCAAGCTCTAATTACTGGGAGATGACAAGAAAGTACTGGCATTTAATTTCTGTATACATTTGCACATTGAGCAAATGATATCAGCTTCAACAAATTGCCTGTTAATCAACCAAATGCTGGCATTATTCATTCATAATTGTGGACAGTTATGTGCTCCCTCATGAGCAGGAACATKGCTGAGAAATTTTGACAAGGATATGCCACAAAAAAATCGCCTACTGCTTTCAAGGCACAGGAAATGTACCTGTTGTTTTGGTATATATTGATAGAAAGAAGCCAGAATGAACTATGTTTTGCATGTAGTCGCTGATGAGTCAGGTACATATTTCCTTTTCAAAAATATTTAGAGGTCCTTGATTATTATTTACATATTTATGTATGTTTTATAATTATTTGAAGCTTTTACACTTTTAAAGATGCATTTTTTGCTTTGATGAAGAATGAACATAGAAGATGAGTCTGGTGGTTTGTTACTAGGTCAGCAGAAGGCACCAGGATTCCTCTATATCTGTTAGTGGCAAAGAAAAGAGCTGATAATGGAGGGAAAATCAGAGACCTGCCATTGAACAGGGGTGGTGAATTGCATCTACCAGATCTGGTGGAAATATTCCAATAGCCCAGAGCAGAATTTCCTTCACTATTTTCCTTCTTGAGTTGTTCTAGTTATCTGCATAGATAGCTGGATATATCTTGGGACAGAAAATGATAAAATTTTCTAGCCCATGGCATAGACCACTTGTTACTATGGTCTGACTTTCTCTTCCTTGTTTTCTTGACTCAAATGCATTTCCTTGGAGATGTTTGGTTTTCATGAAGTGGCTGTGAATGACTGGCTGAGTAGATGAGGGAAGAGCAGTGGACATTGCGTAGCTTGTACCTTGACTTCAGCAAGGCTTTTGACACTGTCTCCCATAACATCCTCCTAGATAAGCTCAGGAAGTGTGGGTTAGATGAGTGCACAGTGAGGTGGATTGAGAACTGGCTGAATGGCAGAGCTCAGAGGGTCGTCCTCAGTGGCACAGAGTCTAGTTGGAGGTCTGTGGCTAGTGGTGTTCCCCAGGGCTCAGTACTGGGACCCATCTTGTTCAACTTATTCATCAATGACCTGGACAAAGGGACAGAGTGCCTCCTCAGAAAGTTTGCTGATGATACCAGTCTGGGATGGGTGGCTGATACACCTGAGGGCTGTGCTGCCATTCAGAGAGACCTRGACAGGCTGGAGAGCTGGGCGGAGAGCAACCTCCTGGGGTTCAACAAGGACAAGTGCATAGTCCTGCACCTAGAGAGGAATAACCCTAGGTACTAGTACAAGCTGGGGGATGACCTTCTGGAAAGCAACTCTGCAGAGGAGGACCTGGGAGTGCTGGTGGATGACAAGTTGACCATGAGCCAGCAATGTGCCCTTGTGGTCCAATGGTCTCCTGGGGTACACCGGGAAGAGTGTTGCCAGCAGGTCGAGGGAGGTGATCCTGGCCCTCTACTCAGCCCTGCTGAGGCCTCATCTGGAGTACTGTGTCCAGTTCTGGGCTCCCCAGGACAAGAGAGACATGGGTCTACTGGAGAGAGACTGGCGTAGGGCTACAAAGATGATCAGAGGGCTGGAGCACCTGCCCTATGAGGAAAGGCTGCAACAGCTGTTTAGCCTGGAGAAGACTGAGGGGGGATCTTGTCAATGTGTACAAGGATGTGAAGGGAGGGTGTCAAGGGGACAGGGACAAACTCTTTTCAGTTGTCCCATGCAACAGAACAAGAGGCAATGTGCAGAAATTGAACCACAGGAAGTTCCGCCTGAATGTGAAGGGGAATTTCTTCACTGTGAGAACGACGGAGCACTAGCACAGGTTGCCCAGAGAGGTTGTGGAGTCTCCTTCTCTGGAGGTATTCAAGGCCCCCCTGGATGTAACCCTGTCTAATATGCTCTAGGTGACCCTGCCTGAGCAAGGGAGGTTGGACTAGATGATCTCCAGAGGTCCTTTCCAACCTTACTGATTCTATGATTCTATGAATTCCTAGCTAGTTCCAGGCAGGAGGGGCCCCAGTCGATGGGACAGTGTACACAGGTCTAAGCATCGGGCTGGAGGCAGCAGCATAGGACCTGGCTTTGTTGTGAGGCTGAAGACCAGTGAGCTGAGGAAGCAGGAAGAGGAAGCTGAAGGCCCTGAAAGCCGGATGGGCCCACCCTACTGCTGGCGAGGAACCTGCAGTAGCCAGAGCAGAACAACACAGGGCTCTGGTCTGCAGGTGAGGAGCTGGGGTGGCAGTATCCCAACAGGATGCCTATTTTATAACTCTTCTCTGGACTGTCCATAGGGGCTGGGCTAGGAAGTTTGGTTTTGTTCCTATTTTGTAACTATTATAGAAGTTGTACCTAGGGTGTTAGCAGTAATTTGTTCTGGCTTCTCTAGCAAAGCCACCTTTTGTTAATTCATTGAAAATTGTGAGTGTTTATGTAAACCTGGTTAGGGCTACAGCCTATAGAGACATCAGGCTGGGAAACTGCAGCATTTGAGCCTGAATTCCAGATGTATCCCCAAAATTGAAGTGGATGACAAGGGACTGGTATGCCACAACACACATAACAGCACTTTCTGGTAAGGTAGCATTAATGAACTGCTGGGTGCACCAGGAAAGATTGGCAGAGTTTGTGTGTGCACTGCTTCCAGATTTTGGGGACCTCTCCCAAATGCCATTTTCCTCTAATTTTTGTTCTACTTGCTTTTTAAGCTAATAGTGTTCATTTAGTTCATGTTTACAAGCATTTCTCTGCAACTGTTGGACAGTAACATACTTTTTTTTTTTTTTTTTTTTTTTTTTTTTTAATGTGGGAGCTGAGATTCTCACTATATTACAAGATTTCAGGAGCTCAGGAGAGTTTCATTAAACAGTGCTATGAGACTTACAAGAACATGACAAGATGCATATATGTACATATGTTCTTATGCTGGATGTAAATCAGGAGTCTCTCCAGTGTAGTGTAGATGCTACCCAGTGGATATGCCTTTTGCTCTCATGGAAATAGATAGAAGCGGAAGGCATTTATCATTTTATGAGAGGTGCTCAGCACATTGTAGTAGTAAGTGCCAAATTTTCTTCTGCTGCAACCCACTTTTTCCTTCTACTGCAAACTCTTTCATGATGCATTTAAGTATTTAGATCTCTAGTAGCAGCTGATTAAATTATTATTTAATATTTTGATTGTACAAAGGCCTTAATTAGGCCAAATCTAAGGGTCGCTAAAGATTGTAGCAAGCTGCCTTTAAGATGTAACTACCTGAAAAGCACCCCTTAGGAGGCTGTCTACTCAAGAGTAACAAACTCCTGCCTGGTAATCCTAGGGTTTTCCAGTTAAAAGCATTCCGTATGAAAGGGCATGATCATTGTCCATTCTGTCTCGTTCTGGGATTTTTCAGAATAAATGGGCAGGCTATATCACTGTTGTTTGTCCAAAATGCTGCATTTGGAACAATCATTAAGCAGCTGTCTGGAGTGGAAGGTTAGGAACAAGGAGATGGTGGTTAGAAATAAAACTTTAATTTTCCCTGTGTGAGAAACAGGGGAAATAACTAATCCTAGCTCTATCGGCCCCCACAGCAACTCCACTGACACAAATGGAGGTGGGGTATTGCATTAAAGCATTACATCACTGGGACAAATCTTAATTGGCTTATTTATGGTTAAGGCAAAGCTAGACGAGCTAGATTCTGATCTCTGTTTCTCTAGTGTAAATTGGGAGTAACTACAGCAAGCAGTGGAGGTCCTCAAGATTTAAGCTAGCATAACCAGGATTAGAGTCTGGCCTCTTTGTTTGTAGCTGTTTTTGGAAGCAGCTGGCTTTTAGAAATTAAGAACGTCACATAAATCACTGGTAACAAAGTGGTTCTGGACTTCAGCCTCCAGCAGCTTCTGACCATCTATCTCTGTAAAACTGATGGTTCTTCATGCAGCTGTTTTGTATCCAAAGGCTTTCAGCCAAGTGGAGTGGACAATCCCATATCTCCTACAGCCTTGAGGAAGTAATGATATTTGTTCAGCACAGGAAACCAGACAGAGGCAGCTAGTGAAATACCAGCTGATCGGAGATGGGACTCTAATAATGGAAATCTGCTAAACATGAAGTGCTCATATCTCATCTACTTAGCTGTAGAGGAAAAATGATATAGGGCAGTATGTAGCTCTGATAACAAAGTAAATCTTTCAGTGACATAGTTCATGACTGTCAGCACAATTCACTGAATACAGCCATATCAGAATATAGCATATGTACATGTGTAAATAAATACATCTTATTCATATTCATGCACCTTGAAAGGAGATATGTAGAGGAATTTGTTGCTCTCTTATGTTAAATGTGGATTTTATTTAAAAATCCCGCAACATTATATGTACAAAATAAGCTGAGGCTGCATTAATTTTGGATGTGTGCCCCATGATGATGATTATGGGGTATTACCCTCTTTTCTTTTGAAAGAGGCCTTGGGGAAAACATATTTGGCTAAACAGTGTCCTGTCTGGGAAAAATAGAAGGGTATGAAGGTGTTTAGGCTCATACTGTGTGGTGCAGAGTCCTTTTTTAAGCCCAGACTCTGCTGTTACAGATTAGCTACTCCAAGTCCAATATAGGCTTCATTTCTGGGTAGTATGTTTGAAGAATAGTTTAACTGATACATTATTCTGTTAGAATTACTGTAAGATGATGCCTATTATGGGTAAGACCATTTTCAGTTGCTTAAAATTGCTGTAGCCGCACCAGCATCACTTTTCAATGGTTGAAAATTTTGCTCACACCTCCTTTAATGTTAAATTGGAGTAACAGTAAATTGCAATTTACTGTTAATGGTTTTGTCTCCTTCAATATATTACTTGTGCATAGCTTTTGTTCTCTTTTCTGTAATCTCAGATAGGACTTTACTAAAGCACCTAGATGTTAACTTGTCTTAATGAATGTCACGACTCCTGGTATGTATTGTAATGTTTATACTTGAGAAGATCCGGTCTGGTTTATCCAAAAGAAACAACTAAGAGACAACTTGATCATGGTTAGTAATACCTGTGCAGGGAAAGAGCTTTAACAGTTAAAAGAAAAATAAACAAACAAAACAAAACAAAACAAAACAAACAAACAAAAAAACCCCAGAACTGTAGTGAGCCTCTGAGGTGATACCAGTTCAGATTAGATACAAATGTTTAACCTGGAGGCTAATTAGCCTCTGAAAAATTGTACCCCTGGATTTGATTTATTCTTTGAAATTTGAAGGCTTGGATTTGGGATTGGTTGCTTTTTTTTAAGGACCTGTTCCTGCTCTCAAAAAAGCTGTACAGATTATTGGGCAAGGCCAAAGGTCTGTATGTTTTGCAGGAGGCCAAGACAGATGATTACAAGGGACTAAGCTGAACTAAATTAAGTGAATTATGTTCATCACTTCAATACTTAAGTGTTTCAGTCTGACTGAAGATAGGCAGACATGTTTTTCTTTATGCCTTATACAAAAATCCCCAGGCACACATTTTGGTTGATTCCTTTGATGCTTTTTTGTATATTCTCAGCTTCCAGAGATGACTGTTCTGTTTTCTTCTGTTTTGAAAGCTATCTCTCATGTATATAAAGTATTTCATTTGAATGCAGGTTGCAAAGATAAAACTTACTGGCACTACCAATGAATGCCTAACATGGTAGCTGGAGGCTGTGTGGTGATGTCCATTTGCACAAATGAAAACTAAAATTCTGAATATATGAGGTCATCAACAGCTCAGTTTTATAGGCTGAAAAAAGGACATCTGTTCCCCTAGCTAGAGGATGGATCAAATACAGATTTGGAAAGAATTTTTTGATTTGTAAATGCAGTTCCTTGCACTTGTCTGTTTTCTTTGGAAGTGTCTTTCTCAAATGTTGGGAGATCCTGCTATTGCTCTATTCATCAGCTAGCTAGAGCCACACAGGAGGTTGGGTAGCTGCTCTGCCTAAAGCTTATTAAAAGCTTTTTGTTATGAGTATCTGGCAGGATTTGCAAAGGCTGTCCTAGTGCAGAAGCAACAGGAGTCAGGAACATAGGGGAAAGGCAGTGCTACTGCAACATGGCAATGGAGCTGCTGGCATCCAAAAAAACTAGAGAGGTTGTAATAGAAAAAGAAATACTTCAAAAAATTTTGTTTGTGAGTGGGGGCTGAGTGGCTGTTAGAAAACCAGGGCATTAAACATTGTTCTTCTTCTCTAAGAAAATCCTTTCCAAAGGGTGGAGCTGAAAAATATCTCAACGTTACAGTTAGCGTTTCAGTAAAATATTGTTACAGGGCAGAGGTCTCTGYACATGAAATTGCTCTTGACTCTCTGTCTCTCACGGAAATTCTGGCACTTCTTCGTTAAACGGATCAAAATTTGGCCTGGACGTCAGCTGTAGCGTGAGCTTTTAAATACTTTTAGTTTTATGGGAGAGAGTTGTGATTTCTCTGAAGGAGAAGGGAACCATGAAATGTCCCATGGAGAGCAGGAAGAGCATGTGAAGGAGTGCTGTGTCTCCCCTACATAAGAGCAGTTTTGGAAAGGATATAGTGTCCACCCAGAAACTGCTTGAGGACTGGTGCTGCTTGTCCCCATCCTGGAGGGATGTGGGCTGTGTGTGGTGATGGGATGCTCCTACCATGGTGTGCCCATGCAGGGTGCACCAAGCAGAAAAGCAGAGGGAATCCCTTTCTGGAAAAAGGGGTGCTGCATTGGCACTTGTGCAAGGGAGGGCTGAGGAAAACTGAGACCGTGCTGGAGCAAGGGCAAGTTCCAAAGGGGGCTCCAGTCTATGTCCCTACTATGAGCTCACTGCATCTGTGGTCTCGGCCCTTCCCCTACCATCTCCATCTTCAAGTCTCTATCTGCAAAAAGAATCATGGAACTGGAAGGTCTTCAGGGCAGAGGCTGTGTTTCATTATGTATCTGGCACTGGGAAACCCTCCTTTTGCAGGACCTCTGGGCATTACTGTAATGCAGATAGTAATTGACCAGATTATTTTTTAAAGCAGCAACTTGGCAGAGCGCTGAAGAAATATGCACAGATAAAGCAACTTGTGATTTTGAAAGCAAGCCCCATTACTTATTTTGAAACAGTGACCCTGCTTGTTCTGCAGACATGCCTTGCCTGAAAATGCCAAATGTAACTATTTTGGGTTGGGGAAGTTTCCTAGTATTTCAGGACTTCAGATTTAACATTTTTCTTCTTTTATGATGGATGAAAGCAGGATCTTCCCAATTCTTTTATAAGCACATAGACTGATCTTGAACAGCCAGTAGCCCTGAAATGAGGAAACTCCTACTCAGGATACACAAGAGAAAGTTTCGGCTCTTCCACTAAAACAGGAGCAGAAGAGCCCTAGTGCTTATATCCCACGTGTGTGCTGTAAACCCTGCATGCTCTGCCCACTGTTGCCTTTAGATCTGTCCTGAAGCAATGCAGACAAGGTGCAGAATCTACTTGGGATCCTAGCAGTCATTCCCTAGCTTTTGTCAGAACCAGTGCATTTCCATGAACACTTTTGGTTTTGAGATATTGGCACATTTTGATTTTTAAAATTCCTAAAGAATGTTAGCATTTTTTACATTTTTAATTTATTACAGAAAATGAAGGTGGGAAGAGTTTAAAAAATGTGACTGATGTTGCAGAGAGATCAATGCCAGAGGCATGAACACAAGACAGTGCCAGCTAGATCCCATTCTGATGTGCTGCACAATGGACCATTGTCAAGGAACCAATTTTATTTTAGGAGCTGAAAAACTCTTTATTTTGTGATTTTTTTTCTGTCTGCAATTATTCATGGCTTTTCACATTTCATTGTTATTTGTGAGGTTGTGCAGATACGGCATGTTAAACACTTTTGTGAAGCACCTTTTCATACAAACTACATGAAGTGATTGAGACTAGAGGAGTTCAGACACATCTTAATATACTGATTGTCTTCTCTATTACCACAAATAATGAAAGTTATTATTTTTCTGGGAAGGATGAAGCTCTTTGATCATCACTTGAAGAAAAAAGAAGATAAATAAAAGTAGCGTAAGTAGCATCTGGAATACTAGTCCATAGCAGAGACCTCTTGGGTTCAGTTTTGGTTTCTGGGTGCGGTCTCCCTGGTATACCTCCACTGATTTTGCAGGAATTTTTGATGTCTTAAGTGATAACAAACAAGACCAGAAATAATACCTGGATAATAACCCTGCAGCATTTCTCTGTCTTTCTCCTCATTGGATTTGGCCTATTAGATTTGCTGGCTGTTGGGTGCTACAAGACAATGTCCGTTTCCTGACTTTTCACGTTTCTGTCTTTTTCAATGTGCCCTTTTCCCTGACCTTGATTAAAAAAAGCCTTTGTTGTGATTACTTCCCATTTTTTAAATATCTCGAGAAGTCATAGCATATACCCCTTTGTGTGTCCTCCCTCGCTGCTGACCTGTGATCCCTGGGGAGGAGCTGGCTGGAGACCCGCACCAGCTCAGCACCTTCAGAAAGTAGCAGAAGCAGAGGCAGAGGGAAACCAATGATGTCCCCTCCCTGATATTTTCCTTAGGAGTGGTCTCTGCTTTCTTTTTCAGCCCCTGGTGCTGTCTCCTTTCCATCTCCCCTGTGGCTCTGGAGCTGCCTCTTTGGCAGCTTAGTGATTTAAGGATTTTTATCTTAGCTGTGCTGACTCTGTGCATGCTCTTAGCCTGTGGCAAACGTGAGGTAAACCAGGTTACATTAAATCTCAAACAAAAGCGGCAGAAGTTTAACACTTCTCACCTTATGATGGCCAGGGGGTAAAAGCATATACACATACTCAGCTACCTTGGCTCAGCTGGCATGCTTTAATCTGCTGAGTTGTGGTAACCAGTGTTATTTGAGCCCTCTAGTCCAGTGATGGCATATAGGTAAAAAAAAAAAAAAAAAAACACAACTCTGATAAATGCTGCCAGTTACACTGTGTCATTCACATCAAGGTTAACATTTCCAAAACATGCAAATGACTTATGAGACCAAATTCCATTTATGATTAGACTTTGTGGCTCCTAACTGCTTTAATTATTTTGAGAAATTAGGTTTTGGCCCAAGGTTTCAAAAAACATCAGAAATGCTTAGCATAAAAAACAATGGAATACAGACTTCTGAACTACTTCAGTGGCTTTGAAAGTGTTGCTCATTTATTTTCTTCTTTGAAGCAATAAGAAAGAGTGATAAATCTGTTGTGCAGAAAAGGAGTTTCCATCACAGGCCATGTCTTGCAGTGCAGATTACAGAATAAGATACTTGTAAGACGTGTCTCTTAACAGAGTGGCTTAACTAGTGATGCACTTGATTAAAGAGTGTTCTCCAGATTTGTCACCTCTTCTTCAGCCAGTGCTCTCAGGAAGTCAAGAATTAACTTGTCTGAAAGTGGTGAGAAATACAGCACAACAGATGCACAAATCTGTGAGTTCAGTCACTGCTGGTCCTCTGCCCATGACAGTACCATCTCTTAAGGGAATGTTATTGAAATGTTTAAAAGCAGTTGACTCCTCGGAGATGTAAATATCACAGGTAGGCTATAACAATGGGATAATTTGGAGGACTAGTTGCAAGTACAATAATAGAAAACAGGTTTCCATGACCTACTCCTTTATTCCTCTGCCTTCTGCCGGTCTGGATGTGGGACTCCTGTGGTGGTATTGCTAAAGTCGTTTTACCTGGCTTGGCAGAGGGCCGGGACTTCACGGAGAGGGGGAGATTTTATGCTACTGCTTGTAGTGGCAAATAAGTTTCAGAAGGGGGAGCCAATGTCTTCTCCAGCCTGACAGCTTCACTTTTCTCTTTCTTCCCCAGTCATTTTCATATCTATAAAAGATAGAAAACTGAGAAGGAGAAACAAATTAAGTGGGTTAAAGAACAGGAATGTAAAGACCATTGCCTGTCAGATAGCAAAAATACATCTATGAGCCTCCCCACCCTGCCAGGTCTCTTGCCTTCAAGGGCCAGAGGTAGAAGGAGGAAGAAGGCTTCCTCGGGCAGCCGCAGCAGAAAACCAGCTGGAAGTCTTGTGACCACCCAGTACACAGGTGCCTGTCTTCCCAGCATCTTCCTGTCAGGGTGTCAAAATCACAGAGTAGTTTCCTCTGCAGTACACAAGCATGAGCTGTCTCTTAGGGAACATGGTTCAGTAGGAGGTACCCCATACAGCCTTAACATCAAAACAAACACTCATGCAGAAGCACTCCAATTATGCCCTTTGCCCACACACTTCATAACTATCACCCATTTTACTTCTCAGTGTAGTTCTTAATGACTGAAACAAAAGGCAAGAGAGATACTACTAATGAGGTGCAGAGAGATAGACTCTTGCATTTTGCACATATGTAACCAGCAGGCTTTGCAGAGCTCCAGGAGAAAACATATGCTATGACATTAGTCAGCTTAAAAAAATGCCTGAACTTCTCAAAAAAATGTTGTTCCTTGTGAATATTGTGGTATGTTGTCCCCTCACCCCCAACTTGGAAGTGAGCTGTGGCGGAGAGATATTTGAAGGAGACTGTGGTTTATAT
Source organism: Rhea americana (assembly GCF_003343005.1). NCBI lineage: Eukaryota > Metazoa > Chordata > Aves > Rheiformes > Rheidae > Rhea > Rhea americana. The sequence goes on along the minus strand of NW_028185506.1, from coordinate 499,992 downwards.
TACAGCTGCTAAGATAACCAGGAACTTTCAAAAAGAATCTCCGCTAGTGAAGCTTGTTTTACAATACCAAACTCTAAGGAGAAGGGGGGGGGGGAAAGTAAGTTTGTTTTCTACACTACCCCTTTATCTTGGTGTCAAATATATCCCCTGGGAAAGGAAAACATTTAACCAGCAGATCCCATGGACACACACACAAATGCGTGCACTCCTCCCCCCCCCCCACACACACACGTGCAGTTTTTTTCCCGATTAAGCTACATCAGCGACCAGCGAGTGGCACTGCTCTGTCTGCTGCAGGAGAGCTAGAGGTCTGGCAGGCAGGGAAAAGCCCAGTAATAAGGCACTTTGGATGCAATATTAGAATCCCAGGTACTGTGAAGTAATCTGGAGTCATGAAAGACACAAACTGCACACTGCAGGTGAAGTGGTGTTCAGTTATGGTTGAGAGTACCTTCATGAGTAAGATAATTGCAGCAAAAGAGGACCTATTAGATGTCATCATGATGCTGGTTAAGCAAAAAGTCTACTTTTGCAGCTCTTCTCCATAGCATGTCTCTCCCTCTCTGTCTCTTCCTCTTTGTCAAGGTCTTTTCTTTCATGTTGGTTTCCCATCCTCTCGTCTCTTTCAAGTACCCCAATCTTTTTTTCCACAGTAATGTAATCAGCCAAAATAAAACATAGAAAGTATTTAACTAAATAAAATATGCTTCCAAACCGAGTCATGTTATTTCCTAGTTATTTTTAAAAGCATTGTCTCTTTTGAGTATTTTCTTCTCTCCGTAACTGTTCATCCCTTCTGCTCCTAATGTGGTGAAAATCACAGTTTATATCTGAAATGCAGATCAGACCAAACCATATCAATGCATTAGACTTCTTCCCAGCTCAGAACATTTTTATTTCTTGGAACTTTTTCTGGAAGTGGGACTGGTGCTTCAGCAGATGTAAATCAGCATGAGTTTTTTGCAGCCAAATGATTTACAGTGATAGCAAGCATAGATATAATCTCAATGTGTTTTAATTGATTTTCTGTCTATGCAAGACTGTCCAAATTTCAGCAAACTTGAAGAACTTTTGAGTTTTTAGTTTCATTAGACAAAAACATGATGGACTGCAGTCCAAATATATCTCCTACATCCTCTCATCCACTGATTTTGTTATTTCATCAGCCTACTTGCCATCTAAATGACAATGGTGTCATTATGTTCTGCCTGACTTTTGAGGTTTAGTGTGCCTATCGCCAGCACCAGATGTTTCATACATGTTCACCAGTGCCAGCAGTTCTCTTTCCTGCTGCTTATCAATAGTTTATACTCATAGGATATTCTTTCCTTTATAGAGAACTCAGGCTTATTGTCTGTGTTCTGAAGTTGATGATCCATTTTGAAAAGGAGTTCCCTGTTGCTCATTTTAACTCAACAATAACTTTCCTCCTCCTTGTCCATATTTGCTAATGGATTTTGTTCCTCCCCAGCAGTTAATCATGTGTGAATGCTTGAATTAACTTGAAGGTCTTTTCTATAGCTGGTGGTTGTTGGGAATCTTTGGCAATGAACATTAATGGAGATGAATGTGAACTTTATTTTTGTTGTTATTATTATGGATCATGCTTTTGCTGCAGCAATGCCAAGGGACTTCAGCAAAGTCGGGGTCCCCTCTATACAACTAGTGCATGCTCTTGCACAGAAACTGCAGCCTTCAAGAAGAGATGCGCTCATGCACAAGAGAAATAAATGACTGAGGGGGGAGTAGTTAAAGGTAGAAAACAAAAATATCAGGGTAGTTCCAGAGAACACACAGATACTCCTCAGAAAAGTAAAAAACCATCTCTGTAGGAATTATTACACTGTATCGGGTTAGATGTCTGTATAGTTGGGTGTCTTTAAAAGGAGCTGGTAACATAAAATATAAGGTACCACACTGCACCAACATACTTGTGAGGGAAGTTTCTTCCTTGTCACCAATAGTTAATGAATCTTGTATCCATTTTTCTCTTTATTATCAAATTTTATTGTTTAAAATATCTAATCATTCCCTCACTTCTGAAACTCACTGTGGAAAACCACTGTGGAAATGAGTTTTCAAAAAAGGTCATTTTTAACACACCAATTCTGGCATTACTTAGTACCTTAGTTTCGGAAAACAGCTGCTCAGTGAGAGCTATATTTCAAATCCTTCTGCAACAGGATTTAAATACTTTATCTGTGTTTTAACATAGGCAGATAACTTAAAAATGATATTTTTATGAATTACTTTTGCAAAATGTTTATCTGGAGTCACTGACCCTGGGGTAATTTATCAACCCTAGTGATTTTAACTGGATCTAAAAGGGAGTCCCTCGTTCTTAAACTAACTGCCAGTTATTTAGTTGAGATGAAATACTTTTACAATGATACAGGGCTAAAGGCCATMTTTTCAAAGGTATGTAGGCACCTAAATATACAGATAGGCACTATGCAGGTTTTATAAAAGTGTCAAGGCAGCTGAGGTGTTCTTGAAAATCCTGTGGGTGTTCAGTTGTGCCTCTAGGTGCCCATGTACCTTTGACAGCCCCTATCCCAGGAGCAGCTCTTTCCTTAACATTATTGTAAGGTAATGATTCATGTTTACTTAAGGGTTTCAGGATTTTCCAGGAAACATACTGATGCCTAGAAATTCTGTTTTCAATGCATACCACATATACTCAGTTATTATCTTCCTACTCCAAAGGAACTTGGTGGTAAGTTAACAAGATCCTCAGATAGTTTAAACTGTCATACTAATTAGCAGACACATACTAGTTTGCAACACATGAAAGTCTAGCTGATTCCTAGGCAATCATAGGGCCACTTGTTCAATGCAGTACAATTCYTTTAATACAAATCCTTACCTTGTATTACAATGCTAAAAAAGTGTAAGTCTGAAGAGAATTAAGAGAGGAAGAAAAGGGACAGTAAACATATGAGCTGGTAAAATAAAATATTTCAGATTCCTGTATATATCTTCTGGTGCCGCAGAAGTGAAACRGATCATTTATCTATACTTTATATAGGTATCAGAGCACAGGAAGGCTTCAGAAAGAACAGAACAGGAGCTTAGTATCATTCTTGGGCTAATCATACTGGTTGACTTCCTGTCCTTTTGTTTTCTCACTTGTGCACTGGAGGTTGCACTGATCCTAGCTGTAGAATATTTTGAGAGTTCTGAATGAGAAGTGCTGGGTCAACCCCCTAACCAGATTTTATTCAGTAAAACTTGTGATTTCTTCTGGACAATGTTGGGGGTTTGCTATAATCAAACTTATTTTTTTCTCTGACAGGTTAGAGCTAAGGAATAGGTGAAATTCTGAGGCTTGTAATAGGACCAGCTTGGATGATATAATGGTCTCCTCTTTCCTCAAATTGTAAGTAGACAATGGTAAGTTTTCTTTATTGTTTTGTTGTCTAGTAAAAGGATGTCTTTGAGCTACTCTGAAATCCTCAAAAAGCACAGGAAATTGTATGAAATATTCCAAAGTTTTCCCCAAAGAGGAGAAATTCTCTGATGGTATCTTCTGTGTGCGTGTGACTATGGGACACCTCTCAGGCAATCCGAGGTTATGGGTGCCAGCATAGGAAGAGTAGTCAAATTTCTTCAGCCACAAACAAACCAAGTACTTCTGTGCATGCACAAGTACATGCACACACATTTCTTGTGTTGGCTATGAATTCTTTTAGGGGAATGAATACAATTTTCAATAGTTGCTATTTGACAGACTTTTATAAAGCCTACTAATGCCCATCTTTGTTTTTAAGCATCCACAAATCTGAAATATCTGGCTTAAAAAATCATAATCAGCATGTTTTGTATTAAATACCTTTGCAGTGTAAGGATGACAATGATTGTGTAAAATGTATGGTATATAGGGGAAACAGAGTTTCTAGGTGTTAATCATGATTCCTGAAAGAACTGAAAGTAGAGGGAAAAAACACGAATCTCATTGATTATTTTTAGAATTTAAATCCTTTAGGAGACAGAGAATTTTGAAAATGAGACTTTGTACTCTAATAATTTCTGAGAATGTCTGTGTATATTCAGAGGGTTCATGAGAAATATTTTCTTGTTTCAGATCTTACTCCTTAATCACCAGAAGATGAAGCAAAGCTCTATTCTTCCTTAGCTTTGAGCACAATTGTGAAGCTTGTCAACATCAGTGCAGTTCCAGCCTTATTTTTATCAGCCCTAACTTCCAAGACTCTCTTATAGAAGCTACATCTAGTTGCAGAAATGAGTATTTATATATAATTCATCAGTTAATGCTTGTGAAGTAATCTGCAGTTCTGAAGGCTGCAATGGAAGGACTGCACTGTCTGATTTGGCAGCAGGAAATCTGAATTGTGACTGGACAAAGCCTTCTGCATTGCTTAATCTTACAGGCACGGGAAACTATATCGTCTTCAATGAAAACTTTTTGTGAGTAAAGTTAAGCATCGAGCTGTGTTGAATGATACATGAAGGTTATTCTAAGAGGAGACTGAGCTGTTTATTTGTACTAGTCTAATAGTTTGTAGCAAATTATTTAGGATTTTCTGAAATAATATTAACATTGGTTTGTTTTTGGCATATGTCATAGTATTGACTCTAACGTAATTACGATGGAGGATGAATCTTCTGATGTTCATTTCAGTAATGTGTCCCTGTGTTCTTAATATTAAATTGCTTTTTTCAAGAATCACCAGTAAATAAGGAAATAAATACATCTTAAACTGTTCTTGGTCACTTAAACTTGCACTGAAGTGACACAGACTGAACACATGTAGGGAACCCATTGCCTTGTTAGTACATATTACCTGTAATTTCTCATTTGTTTCCTGCCTTTCCACTAAAAAAAAAAAAAAAAAAAAAAAAAAAAAAGTCCTGGACATGTTCCTCTCTTTGCTTTCTCTCCTGTTTCTGTGTAGATTCCCTTCTTTCTGATCGTTCTGCAACGATCTTTCTTTCCTTGTTTCAATGTATGTCTTCTACAAGTCCTGCTTTCCCTCTTCTCCTTCAGTACTTGGACTCAATGTGTGCACTTGTTGCTGTACAGAGTCTTACTTTCCTCACTCTGGCCTTCATCCCATTTTTCATTTCTGTACTTCTGTTATGCTCCTTCCCCTCTCCCCTTCTCCCCTACCCAACTTTCCCCAGGTTCTTCCAGCTTTTTAGCTTTTTCCCCACCCACCCTTTCTCTCTTTAAAAATTTAATTGGCATGCTTTCTTCTAGTTCTTTTAAAAAGCCTTATTTTTTTTTTCTTCTCTCTTTTCAACTTCTTCCTTCAATGGCAGTCACAGCAGTTCTGCTTTCCCGAATACAGAGTCATAGCAGCTGTGGTGCAGGAAAGCATCTGAAAAGAAAATGCTAATAGGGGTTTTTTAGTAAAGTGTAAAAAGCTTTGATAAAAAAAAAAGCTACACCTCAAATACAAACTATAGCACAGACTATTGCTTCTTGAGAACTTCTTTCGAGTGTATGTAGTAGCAAAGTAGACTACGTAACCTCATGTGTAAGCTACCTGACTTTTAAAGTTACAGGTATGCTTGAATTAGCGCATTCATCACAAACGAACAAAGAACCTAATGTGTTTGTATAATGATGTTTATGCTGTGCCTGATATCAAAACCATAATTAGTGAGCAAGGCCATTTTACAGAAGTACAGCAGATGTACCAACCATGCTACTATTCCACTCATTTCAGCTTATTTGTCTGAACTAACTAGCGAAGTCAGGTTTCAGCCTTGGATAGATCAGTATTTCCATGGAGGTAGCATGGCTACCCATCTAGGAAAAAGAAGCAAGTGCCATAGGCTCAGCAGACCAGTTACAACAAAGCAGCTTATTTCCTGTAGGAAACAGAGAGAAAACTGTTTGAAATCATTCAATAGAAAATAAAATATTCAAAAATCTCCTTGGTGCTGAATATTTTTGTATTGTATAGAGAACACGACCATTTGCTGATCATTTGCTGGTAGATACTCTATAAGCAGAAACATACAAGTAAATGGTAAAGTAAATGGCAAGTAAATGGTTTCTCAAAAATTCCTTATCCACAGAGCAACTTTAAAAAGATTTTGTTTGCTCTTATGAAAAATGTTGGCATAACAAAAATTAGAAGATTTGATAGATTGTTTTCTGTTAATTCTTCTGCTTTTCAAAAGAAGATTTAGGGACCAGGAATCTATTTTTTTTTTCTTCAGCAACTGAAGGTGTCTAATCTCTTAGCTCTAAACTTTAAAAAATAGAAAAATTTTTGCAAGAAGGAAAATTTTCAGAAAAATACCTTTTGTAGGAAAAACTCTTTAAAAAATATTTTATGTAGTAAAAGGCCAGGTAATTCTGTTTATCACCTGAAGGCTTAGCCCTTAATTATTTCATGTGTTTTGATCTCTGTTTAAACAGAAGAAAAAAAAAAATCTTAACCATGTCTTCTAGGACAGAATGAAAATTTTATCTGTCTCCTACCCTACCTTGTCCCAAGGTCTTTTGTGCACACAGCAAATTTAACCTGCTCTCCTTGCACACTCTGAGTTCCTTGAGTTTGGAGGAATTTGGTGGGCTGAGAATGCCTAACTGAGGCTAAGCCATAAAAATGGAGAGTTGCTGGGAAATGGGAAGCTTGGATCATGTCTCAGCAGAGACCAAGTGGTCAGAGAAGGGAGTCATGGTGGCCTTACCTGTGAAATGGGCCCCATGCAGAGTGGAACAGCACCTCCCTTTGGGGAGCAGGCCAAGAGGCTGAGGTTAAAAGTGCTATAATTGAATTCTTGCAGGAGTAGATTTTGCTGTCTCAGTGGTAACTCTTTGTACACAGACACTGTGGAATAAGTTGCTAAGCGTTTATTAAGAGGGGAAAGGGAAGGGAAAAGTCACTGAAGGGAAAATGCTACTTAAAAAGGCAGAATACTCCTCTTTTCACTAAAGCTGGGGGAACTGGGGCTAAGCAAGGTCCTTATAACCTGTCTAGTAAGTTATAAAGGATGTTTTCCCTCTCTAATTGGTTTTTGTGTGTTAGGAAACAGTGATTAAAAAACTGAATCAAGGGCTTAACCCTTGACTGTGTCTCCATGTTGGCCACTATTTAACAGGAAGCACTGCAATGGAGGGCATGGTGGGGCCCAGCAGAGTTCATGCTGGACACCTCTCCTAGTCTGAGGTGTAGTCCGCTGTGGGATTAGGTGGCATGGAAGGAAGAAGAGCACTGAGGATGAATAGAGCATTTGACCAGCCACTGAGGCCATCCAGCCACTCTCTGAGTTCTTTGTCAGGGCCAAAAAAGGCTTCATATCATTACACTGGCATTCACTTGCCCAGTCTCATTATTAGGTACATTAGCTGTGGGAACTAAATCCATGACAGAAAAAAAAAAAAAAAAAAGAGAGAGAGAGAGAGAAGGGGGGCAGGGGATGGAATTGGCACACACAAGAAAAGACTTTCCCAGCTAACATTTTATGGCTAACTAAAAACGATCATCAAAAAGTTCCCCCACAGACTTAAAGCTTCAGCAAAAATTTGTTTCACGTATGCACTTGCCCTGTTACATGAACACATAAACAGCCTTAAAGACACACACCCTCTAATGCTAGGACAGGCAGTGGGCAAGGGGCCTGGGAGAAGTACTCCATTATCTTTAAATGAAAATTTTTCTTTCTCTCCTTTCTTTAATAATAATGCTTAAAAAAAGACTATGCCAATATGAAATAAATAATATTTGTATAACCTTAAAAAAAGAAGGATATCAGAGGACAACAATGTCAGGCTGAGCCTCTCAAGAAAACAAGTGGTTTTGTGGGACTTTTTTTAACTGTTATTGTTATCTGTTATACAGGTCAAAAAGTGAAAAATTACTTGAGGAGCAGATCTTCATACAAAAAGTTCTTGCTAAACACCAATAAATTGTCTTTATGAACATCTATGAAATCTTTCCTGAAATATATCCTTACCACAACAGCAACAAAATATGGGACAATCTTGGAGGTTCCTCAGCTGCTTCAGAGCCCATGCCATGTTTTCAAAGGGATGGGAACATACAGACATACTTACTCAGATAACTTCCTTGTTGTTATGACTTTCAGTGGCCCTTGCATGTTTGGTAAGCTGGGCTCTTCTATTGTTCTCTGGAATATATTGGTTAGTTTTCTTTGAGCCTCATATTGATGGCTTACAGACTGCCAGCAATCCATGTAAGGTTAACAAACATTGCCCAACTTAAAACAGAAACTGCTACTGGATCAGCAGCTCAATTCATAGGCTTCTGATTTTTTTCTCAGAAGATCTTTTTTTCTTTCTTAATATTTCCTAATGCTGAGATCTTTTTAAAGCTGTATTATGATCTCCCTAGGAAGTGATAAAAATTCTAGTCATGTGAACATGAGCAAGACACATCTCAGGTGGACAGATTGCAGGAAATAATGCATTATTGACAGAAAAGACAAAGAAGACTTCTCTTCCCTTGGTACATATGCAATGATTCTCTTTCAGTTACCATGCATCAGAAATAGATCCCTAAAGCCAGTGGGTCAAGCTAGATAGAATGAGAGGGAAGTAAATCAGGTTCAATCATTCTCTGTCATGAGTTCCTGCCATTGGCTGCTGCTGTGAGCCAGGCACCTACAACAAAAATGTTGGGAGTGTCAGGGAGCAGCAGGAGTGTGCTGATTCCTGAGGGAAGGTGATCTAGGAGCTGAGGGAAATAGGAAGGCAGACAGGGCAGAATGTCACTGACACAGGTGCAGGCCTGCAGTATCAGAATGTGAAGGGCCATGCAGCTGTGGCAGTGGTGAACACGGTCAGCCAATAATTCAGTGATTGGCAGACAAATATGGGATGATGAGGCACGTTTGAAGTCAAGTCAAGGTCTGAATCAGTGAAGTACGTGGCCAGGAACAAGGATAGCTGCAGTGTAGCTCAGGCAAGGACTAAGGTTCAAGGCTCACATTTAAAAGCAACTACTGAGAAAAGTGGAGAGGCTTCTTACAGCTCTTCTGCACACAGCTCTTTCCCAGAAGTCTGATCTGAAGTTACACACCTGAACCATAGAAGATCTGGCCTCAGGAACAGGCAACCAAACCATGGAGGCTGCACTTGGGGTCCTAGTAAGGAGCTGGATAAGAGCAAGGTTAGCACCTCTTCTACTTCCATAAACCTGCATGGAAAATAGTGGGAGGCACGTAAGCGTGCCACTCTGGACACCCATCGGCTTTGCTGCAGCTCTGGCAGCAGATTGCTGGAAGTTTGTCTTTTCAGGCTGAGGCTATACAGTGGAAGCTGTCACTCCTGTGGACACCACTGGTTCAGCAAGCCTTCAGCCTCGTGCACTGGCATCCTCTGTGGGTGCTCCATACTTCCAACTAGGCAGCTAAGAAGAATCTCCCATGTAGAGATATCGTGTCCATATAGGAGCCTCAGGTTGTGCTTGTGTGTCATTGTACAATCAAATCTGTGGATAGCAAAAATGAACTCTGTAATCTGTTTTCCATTTGCTTGCCCTTACCTCCTATGGACATTGAACATGATGTGACCTGGAACAGATGCAAATTTAGGCAATGTGCTATTTGAGCAATATTCTTGTACATGTCTAATTCAAATATGTATCAGAAGTTCTAATCCCTGTTTTCTTCAGCTCTCCTGAATGTTGTCTGTAATGCCAGTGTGGGAGTGAGCACAGTCATAGCAGAAGGCTTATCGCTCAGCATTTCCCCTTGAGGGCATGTTTCTTAGAGATAAAAGTGTGTTTCAGACTGGCAGGCTGAAATGAAGAACTCTTACAGTACTCTGACTCTTAATCAAACAGATGGCAAGGGGAGAATGTATCTCAATGAGGGATCAACACATTAGCAGGCCAAGGTATTTAAGCAACTTTTGTACTCCTCCTGCTAGAGAAGCGCTTATGAAATAGCAGATCATAAGCAATAAATTCTTCTGTCTCCTATTGTCAGGTGGTATTGTTGAACCTTGCTTAGACAAATGCTAGATTTTGAGAGAAATTAATGAGTAAATTGTCATGCATGTTTTTTGAAACAGCCCCAGTGATCAAACACAAGGGTATTTGTTTGGTTACAGACCATAAAATTAAGTTAGCTTTCATAAAAACAGTAAACCAGTATCTGAAACTGACAAAACAAGACAATATCACAAACTGATCAGAACTCCGAAACTCCAAAAAACATTTCTGTCTCATCCCACCAGCAGCTCATATTTTCTCCAAAAGAGAACTAAGATTTTTTGAAAAAAAAAAGTAGCGTGGCTAGGATATGTATGTTTTGAAGCATTTCTCAGGTTGCCACTGAAATTAACATGTGGAGATTAAAAAAATAAAATAAAGTCTGGTATTCTGAACCGAGAATTTTTTCATCCCAACTGTAGCAAGAATCTTTTGGGTCTTCTGTCATTAAGAACTGCTAAGTGATGTGTTAATACATGTTGATTTCAAATGTTTATAGCCTTCCAAAATGCTCTCTTTCTGGGAGGACAAAACTTCATAGACTGGCAAAAGGTGAGTTTCTGTGAAGTTTTGAATGACAAACATGCTGTTCTCTTAGAAGTTTTTGAAGAAAAAAATGTTTTTCATTAAAAAGAAATACTGACTTGATTTTGATATGAGAATAATAAAAGCTACTCAATAGTTATAATTTGCCATAGTAAGTACCTTCTCATTAATGTTTCATTCTTTTTGCTAATGTGCAAAAGTCTTGAGGGTGGAGTAAGATCACTTCCTGCACAATGTGAATGTGTAGACATACCACATCTGTGAGGCTGGATTTAGCTTTTATACTAACTTACTTCTGAAGGTGCATTGAAGATTTTACTGAGCAGAAGGAATCCTTTCCATTTAAGCTGTATTAGCTAACAGAGATGTAATATACACAAATATATGTGCAGGTTATGTGAGAACTGAACAAAAGTGGAAGTGTCCCAGATCTTCCTTCAGAACTTGTTTCTGATTAAACACATGCTGCTTTTGAAGAGTCTTTATCTCCTGGGAACATAAAAAAGACAGTTTTTTTAAAATTTAAGTTGCTGCTTCTTTTTTGGCTGGAAGTTTTCACTTATCATCACCAATCAATGAGGAAAATAGAGATGCTCTTATTTTTATCAAATTTCAGGTATCCTAACATTTCCTGACTAGTAATATGTTAGTATCTCAGAATTTTACTACAGCAAGCTCTTCATACGCTGCTCCAATGTATCAACTCCCATTAAGTATTAGCCAGAGGCATGGGTTTACTGTAGGCATTATAAAAAGCTTTGGGCCTCCCTCCCCCTGAGCACTTACCTGTGCACCAGGTACTCTCACATCATGTAATGCTGTTGCTGCCATCTCCCTGTTGAGGCTGCATTGGCCCAGGGTACAAAAAGTGTGTGGAGTTTCCAAACCAAGCTTCTTTTACCATTTTTTTTTTCCATTTTATAAAAACAAACTAGAAAATGAAATAATCATTTTTATTTTTTCAAAGAGACTTATTGCAAAAATATTTTCTTTAGCTACTCAATCTTTTTCATGTCCTAACCTCATGAAAGACCATTCATACATGTATTTCAGGCTAAGAAAACTCCTTCCAGAACGTGATTCAATAAACATGATTTGAACTCTATATTCAATAACAGAAGATTAACAGAGTTGGAAGAAATAATTTAACTGATGCATTTACATTCCCTTGATTTACAAATTACAATCATATATTTGTGCTGAATTTCAGTTTCTGTTGGGAAACACAGCCTCATCGATGTATAACATTGTAACATGTTTGTTTGGATGGCATCAACTTCGTTTTAGGGTTCAACAAAAATGTCTGTCCATTCTAACACTGAGCAACTAGGTATGATTAATGCAACTCTATTTTCCACCATCAGGCCTTAAGCTTCCAAAGGAGAGACATAGCTTTTGAACATATCAGAAAATATTTGATCTGACTTTTGCAGGACATGTTATTGTGTGTGATTAAATCATAATTTATATCTTAATTCTGTCTTTGCATTCTTGAAACAAAACAATCTTCATACTTGGATTTAACTTTGATATTTCTGAGTAATAAAACAGTTCAGCAGAATATTTCAAAAAGTTTCATCTTTGACTTCTCCTTAGAAACCAAAATGTTTTGAAATTTTAGAAATTGCTGTGAAATAGCATTCTTGTTTTCTGACTAGATCTGCAAATTGTCTCATCAACTTCTTTAAAATTAATCTACATCAGTGTGATGATCCATAACTCAATTATCAACATAAGTATTTTGTTGCAAATATTTGAATATCAGAGGTAATGTTTCTGTTCCCTGATGAATATAAGTTTTGCAGTTAGGTTTCTAAAACAAATCACAAATGTGCATTATAATTATTTTACAGAACTATTCTTTAATATTTATTTAGGATTTGTGCTACAACAGAAAAATATTTTCAGAAAAACTTTAATGTATTGATTACTGTGAAGATGAAGCACGAAGGAAATGCAGAATTCAAAGTGCTGTGTATTGAGAAAGGTGAATGAAAACTTGCCAAAAAATTACCATATTTCGGTTTAAAAACACAGGTATCTGCCTATTAGGTTAATCAGTCTTACCTCATGAATGCCAACTGATCTGAAAATGAGTCAGTAAATAACAATGACAATAACTGCTATTACTAAAACTGTGCCTGTTGTAATTGTACAAGTTTTTTTCTTTTTTTTCCTTTCATGATGTGACCCTCTTTATTTTGCTTTCAATTCAGAACTTGATCTAATTGCAGGAATGTCTAAAATCATTTGCTATATCTTTTCTACTGGGAAAAAATATCTCTCAACTTACTGTTAGCTCCCTGGTCCAAAAATAAAACGTACTATACGTAACAAATTTGGTCTGACACCATTTTCCCAGATGGAAAGATGGAACTTTTAAATTGGCATATAAATAAATAGAGATTTGATCCTTCTTTTATCTAAAACAAACAAACAAAAAGCCTTCACTTCTAGTAGACATAGGAACAGATCTTACTTTCTAATGCAAAAGGTAAAAAATAGAGCATTTAGCACAATTTAAAAGTTAAGTTAAAACACACAAAAATAAATGGAAGCCTTGCTGATCATGTTGAGTAAGGCCCATAAAGTTTTCTGTTTCTATATCATATTAGTTCATAACTCATCATTTCAAATCACATTAAAGTTTACATGAAAACCTTAAGTGTTTATGAATCGTCAAATAAGTAGCTACTTAGCAAACCGAAATTGTTATGAATTTAAGTTTATCTTATATTTTCAGGTTAGAGAAAGTGATAGTTTAGACTGGGAATTTACCAAGAATAATTGGGTGGCATTCATCTTTGTTACCTGAAAATAAATTGGGAACAAAACACAGACTCTAGTCTGCAAATCCAGAAACTGGGAAAGTGCGCTTTTGGCCAAATCCACAAAATGTTTTTTGGAAACTGAGCAATGCATTTGATCTTGAAGTCCAACATTAGGCATTCCTAGACTTTAAAATGCTCCTTTTCCTTACTGTACCTTACCCCTCCAAGGGCATGGCCTGGTGAAGTCCCCTTGGTGCTGATGTTTCTGCAGAGAGGTTCTAAAGCTGCCATTGGGCCTGTTGTCCTTCCTGGCATGGACTCCCATGGCAGGCATTGCCCTGCCTGTCCCACTTCTGAGCCCAGCCCGGGGCGAGGGGGATTGTGAATCTCCTGCTTTCTGTTTTCACTCATATCTAGTACAAAGCTAAACAGCTCTGAAAGACTAACCCCTCCAGGACATGTGATAACCAAGTCATTAGGGAACTCCCTCACTTCTACTTCTTGAGTGTTGGCACATCTTTTATTAAAATATTTTAGTTTAAAGCAATATGCTGGTCTGGACATGCAATATTTGCATGGAGCTTAGCATGATAGGGCCCCATCATAACTTTTCTATCTCCTGCAGTGCGCAAAGTTGGATCAGAAATCTCATGAGAATGAGCTTACTCGTGAGCTATCTGTTAATTCTGTATGTTGTATGCTGTAAATAGTATGAGAACTGCCTTTCTAACAGTTTTAGGGAATTTGGCTCCCAGCCATTGCTGGAAAGGCCGAGGCTGTGATATAAGTGAAAAATAAGGGGGAAATAAAAACTCTCCAGACCTCTAGAAAGCTCATTATTCCAGAAGCTTGCTGAGGTAGAGTCTTTCACTCCACTCAGATGAATTGGCTCCTGTTGTCAATTACTGCAGGCTGATCTTTGTGAGGTTAGGTGCTTCATATGAGGCACTCTCACCTGTAGGCAGTTACTTAAATGAAAGTGCCTTGACAGAGGTAAAGAGGCTGTACCCAAAACTGCAAAGAGAGCTCAGGACTCTGGCACATATTCTGTGGCTTAGTGGTTTCCCCTTTTGACACATTGTGGTAGGACTTTTCAACAGCTTCCAGAAAGCCCTTCTACTCTAATAGTGTCTCAGTAAAATGCTGCGAAAAAGAAACTTGGGTGTGATTATCACACAAGAATGTCCCATAACTTGAAGGCACGAGAATCAAATACTGCTTCTACAGCTGCATCTGGTTCAACAAATATTGATTTGTCTTGAGATTTTTGCTCCTGCTGCTTTGCAAATTCTATTGTTTGCAACTGCAGTTTACTTCACTTTGATCCTGACTGGGTGATACCACCAATGTCAACTGTTGTKTTGTCATGTACTGTATATGTGTATGAATCTTAATGTTGTACCCCTCTTTCACCTGATACAGTGTTCAAGAAGCTGATCCTTTAATGTAGCTCAGTGTCTAATAGTCAATTATTTCAATAGGATTTAGGTGCCTAATATGCCTTGGGACTGACTCAGTCATCTTCTAAACTGAGCAGATGAGCCACTGGACCAGTAAGATAGCCGAAGTGACCTCTGAAGAGCTTCATGTAACCAGAAGGGTCTGAGCATGTGAGACTTTAGACTGATTGTATAGGATTCTATGCATGATAAGGACTTTTGACAGCATTTATTGAGAACACCTCTGGAAGTGGCTGTACATATGACACACTAACTCTAAATGATTTTTCCAGTGCTTTATGTTACAGAACGTCAAGCCCCAAATTTGTCACTATATTTACTTTTTACATTCTTCACGTTACAGCAAAGCACACATATAAAAGAAAAAAAAAGTCTTTGAAAATATTTGTGGGAATAGTGGGAATTTGTATGCAAATGAGTAGTCACAAGAAATTCTTCATAAACAGCCTAGAAGTTGAAACACATTTTTATAAAACCTTTGTTAAACAATAAAATGTTATCAGACACTGGAATCTTTACAGACAGCATGTGCCCCCCAAATGGCTGAAGATTACAGTATTTTGTCATACGAACAATTCCAATGCAGGCAGAACATCTTGTAAAGCAGCTGAGGACCAGTGGCTGTTCTTCTTCCCTTGTAAATCGTTCTGCTGGTAGCAAACAAAAGAAACTGCAGTAAGACTCCTCTGAGAAACAAATGGGACATAATCTAGCAGTTTATGTTTATTTGCAGGCGTACTATTAGATACCACACATGTACAGGAGCTGATTATTTCCATTACTATACCATCTAAGCATCTCAAACATTTATATATTGCTCCTTCCCTAAGCTCCATATAACAGGGAAATATCTACTGATCCCATTTTACAAGTCCGTCACTTGAACACAGCCATGACAGTTCATAATGTTAAAGCTATGCAAATGTATGAAGTGGCAGAGGGACATCTAGTGGGATTTCCATTCTCTGTGCATTTGCAGGCCATTAGAATTCTTCCCAGACTTTTCATCCGACGTATGACTTACCACATTAGGGAAAGTTACTGCAACTTTTAAGAGATCCCTGTAAGTGTGAGATGAAATGCTGTGTCTCAAGTTTCTGTGAAGGAGGTTTATAAGAGGATACTTTTTCTTAGAGATCAGCTGATATTCAGGACCTTGTTTGGCTGTGGTAACTTCTTCTGCATCTTCCTGGAGTGACATGTCCAAGCTCACGCTTGATGTCCATAACAGAGCAATACGTTCCATCTGTGATCTCCTGATCAGCACCCAAGTCCCTGAACCACCTTCATCTGGTGAGGTTATGGAATTTGATGTCTGATTCAGAAATTGCCTGTGAATCTTTTGTTTGTGACCTTCTGAAGATTTGGAGCCTGAAGTGAGAAGGGGTAAAAGGAGCTGCAACTAATCATATTTCTGCAGGAAATCTCACCTTGACAGACTTTTATCTGTAGTGAGTTTGAAGGGATTTTGAAGATTATTTTCATAAAAAGGACTGGAAACTTGCTTTGGAAAAAAAGTCTGATTAGTAACTTATTTCTTGACATGACTGATTATAATACCTTTTACTGCCCTTCTCAGCTGGCATAAAACAACACGGCTTTGTCCAGTGAAACCAATAGTTTATGACAACTCATACCAGTCAAGGATTTGAGACTAAACTACTGTGCCAGGTAATCAGTTTGCAAGCTCTTCATTTTTTGTAGATACCCTCAACTTCATCTTGGTAGACCTGAATTTCTCTGCTGACCCATATATGATTTCCTTCTAGTCCCTGACTCTCTCTTTAGGTGAGGCATCATGGAAAAATGAGCAGGACTTTACCAAAGACACAAAACTGCCCTAGAAGGTAAGTATCTTTCTAGAGTTATATATTTTACAAAGAGCTTACCCCCTAGCTGTATGAACTGTGAACAAGTTTCTTTCTCTGTAAAATGGGATGTGTTGGCCTCACAAAATCCCTGAATTAAAAACACTACTTTGGCATTTTCACCTGAGAGATTCTTTGCTATCTTAGCAGTGCTGGCATTTACTTTCACATCTCTCATACGGCTACTTTTGTGGCTTTTGGCATTTTTGGGCTTATTCTTCCTAGAGCAGGTGTGATTTTCCCAGGACAGAGGAGGTGGGGGAAATGGTTCAGCACATTTTTTACAACACAAACCTCAAGATACTCCTGGACCCCTACTAGTTTGGAACACACAGATACCCGCTTCAAAATGGATGAGAGAGGAGGAAGAGAAGGAGTCTAGCTATAGCTATCTAACAGGCTATAAAACAGCTGCTGTGCAATAGGCATTAATGTGGGACAGAGTCACCAGTAAATGTCACTGATGATAGTGTTTGTAATTGCAAGATAAGATTTGATATATGAGTTGCTTATTTCCAAACCCATCTTCCTATGAAGACAGATCCAAGCACAATGAGTAGCGTGAGAAGTCCCCTGCATGGCTCTGATATAGATGGAGATATCTTCTCTCTCCTCAATGGGTACATTTCTGTCTCTGGTTAATACTTCAGTTTAAAGAAAATTAAAGCCCTAAGCATTGAACTGTCAGTTGTGGACAGTCACACTGTTGAAGAATCAGTGATAGATAGTGAAAGCTTTTGGCTTTCAGATGTAGTTCAGAATGGCTCTGAACATCTGGCAAGTGTTTATAGGGACAACGATTTATTTACATGGCACTGGTGCCTTGGTCCCCAAGGACGGATAAGGCCTATGTTACTCCAGGCTCTATAAGAAAAAGATGAGCCCTTCATCTGTCATTCGTACTCCTGTTGCACGTATATGCAGATCACATATGTGATCTGACCTCTCATGTACTCTCAGGGAAYTCAGCTGATGGATACCTAGACTATGGCCATTGAGTGGGCAATAAACTAGCGTAAGGATTTCCAGTGCCATGGCCCAGTGGGGCTTCAGTGCCAGTAGCTCTTCCACAGCAATAGTTGCATAGAGCTTACTGGATGCTCCCCATGTAAACTAATGGAGGAGGACGAAAAGTATTTGGCCCTGATTTTGGCCTGACTTTTCTGCCTCTTATTTGGCAACTGAAGATCTGGCTGGACACAGAAGAGAGATTTGGTTGCTCTCTGTATATGGATACAAAAAATGTACCTTCAGTAAAGCAGAGGATTCTGACTCATCACTTTTCCTGGTCTGTTCATGGTACACCGCACCAAAACTGTCCTGTTCTCTATGCTTCAGAATGCTACCATGGAACTAGTCATGTACCTGTAATGAAAAAGGGACATTATTTAACAGAAGTGAATGCATAAAACTAAAGATCTGTAGTCTTTTATTCTGAGAATATATTTATAATGCCAAGAACTAATTGTGTCCTTATGATTTCACTAGAAAAGGGCTGGTACAAGTGTGAAACCTGTAGTCAAGCCTAGGATAAGGGGAGGTAATATCATTTTTTTGGTAGTTACACAAATCCTGCATTTTCTTAGTCTGACTCTGTTCTCGTGGAGATCAGCTGCAAATCTCCTGCTTCCAGTGAGCATAAGATCAAGCCAAGCACCTGGGATCCTAGTCAAGTTAACAGGCAGCATATCTGACAAGAGGATACCAAATGAGTGAATGTCTGCAGGGCTGACTCTTTTGTTTTCTTTCTCCAGAGGTTGTAGTCAGAACTTGCATTTTTCTTCTGAATCTATTTTGACTGTATTTCTACACATGACATTTGATTTGAGCAAAGATGGCATAGAATCCAGTAAGAGAGCAGCATATTTCAGAAAGCGCAAGTACCTTATTGAGGGTTCTCCTTATTAAAGTTGACTTGTAAGGAAAACTGATCATCCTTTGCTTTGCATTAGGTTTAATTGAAGAGTTGAGCCAAATTTGCTAAAATTTAGATGCATTTTCCTTTCAGTCAGATTATCCTTTGAAATTGTGAACAAACCCTGCCTGACAACACAAAGGAATTTTCCCATGGATCAGCTAAAGCTGACTCACATGAAAGACTTGCCCAAAGTGGTCATGCCCTCTGAGCAAATACCACAGGCATGAGGATCTCTGCTCTTGGCCTAACAGCAGTGCTGGGATTCCAGAGACCCAGCCTAAGAAGGCAGATTTTATTGGAGGAGGGGAGGTCGCCTACCTGCGACCCAGCCAATCTGCTCCTTTATTTATCCATGTTGCTAACTTGCAAAGGTGGTGATATTTTTTGCTGTTCCTGGATGTTGCAAGAAATTTCCTGTTCTGCCCCTGAAATACATCAAATAGCACTGGCTGTTTGCTTAAGCAGGTAAAACGCACAACAAAAGTCACTTCTGTGAATCAAAGGGGAAAGAAAATTATCTGATCATTAAAGCTTTCAACATTGTTTTTTAGTGCTCCAGTGAAAACCCTTAGAAAGGTGCAGCGGAAGCTATGCACCCTTCTGAAATAAATATTTCCTCCACTGGAATTGCTGAGTATATTGCAGAACAACAAGCAGCAGGGCTTACTTACTCATTCCTGCCATGTATTGTTAGAGTGGTTTTCCTTTCTTTTAACACTACTTGGGGATGGATCTCTTGGGATGTCCTTGCTTATTAGAAAGACAAACACATGCTATGCAAAGTATCACACTAACCTACAAGACAATGATGCAAATAGAGCCAGAATTTTGGAGTGATGCTTCCAGTACTTAAAAATGTAAGTGCAAATTAATTTCCCTTTATCAGAAACACACATACAGAGTTAAAACCCCTGGCAAGTGTGCTGCTGATAACTTACAGCTAAAAACATTTTGAACTAACCTTTGCTTTCTCTTCTCTGTGCTTTTTGTTTACTTTCTGCACTTTTGATCAGTGGAAACAAAAGAGTCAGGATAACTTCACTTTCTATTTTCAGCTTGCTTCTATTTTATTTTTATACTCCTGTAAAAAAGTCTTTGGATAGAATTGCCAGCATTTCAGGAAGCCATTTTATTAATTGTCACTCTGTTCCTCCCTTTCCATTTTCTCTTCTATGATTGCTCTTGAAGAATAATTATATAAAGAATATATTACACCCATTTATGGAATGGGTCTAATTTGTTTGGCATTTTCTCTTTATAACTAATTTGGTTCATTACTGTACTTGAATTTGGCTGTCAGTAAGATCACATATGATCTGTAGCAAGATGGAATTAAAGTCAGTGTCCACATCGCTAAAATGTGTGGCACTGGGGGCAGCAGACTCTAAATTATGTGCCAGCTTCTTTTAAACAGGAAAAGTGCAGTGGGTTTCACCTAGCTGTGTGCAAAAATCTGTAACACAATTGGTGATAGTCCCTGTGTTGTTTGTTTGAAAATATATATCCATCCTCTGTTTTCAATATCCAGCAGATTTTTTTATTGACAAATGTGTTACTTCTACAGAAAGTTGTTGTGGGGAAACATCGAGGTTTTTCTGTRTGGGCTGAGTATAACTGTGCTTCTGACCCTGTGGAGAGCTGAGTTAGGGATTATTCTCCTGAATAATCTGGCCCCATCCCCTTGACACCCTCCCTGCAGGTACTTATACACATTGATAAGATCCCCCCTCAGTCTTCAGGCTAAACTGACCCAGCTCTTGCAGCCTTTCCTCATAAGAGAGATGCTCCAGTCCTCTAATCATCTTCATAGCCCTACATTGGACTCTCTCCAGTAGTTCCATATCTTTCTTATCCTGGAAAACCCAGAACTGGACACAGTACTCGAGATGTGGCCTCTCCAGGGCTGAGTAGAGCATCAGGATCACCTCCCTTGACCTGCTGGCAACACTCTTTCCAATGCACCTCAGGATTGGCCTTCTTGGCCACAAGGGCACATTGCTGGCTCATGGTTAACTTGTTGTCCACCAGAACTCCCAGGTTCTTCTCTGCAGAGCTGCTTTTCAGCAGGTTATTCCTCTCTAGGTGCAGGACCCTGCACTTGCATTAGTTGAATTTCGTAAAGTTCTAGTGTATGCTCCTTCTGCTCCCTTTGCCTTGAGGCTAGCTGAGAGCAGCTCACTATTAGTTCGACTGAGTTGAAATGAGGAAATGCATCCTAAAGACACAGCTCCGCAAGACATCAGTGAGGGATTGCTCATCTGGCTGGGTTGTCTGGGCTGCTTTAACTTGCTTGAGCAGTAGACGCCTAACCTATTTGAGTAGCTTGTGGCTGAGTTAGTCAAAGTGGCTCAAAGAAGTGAAATGACAAGTGTAAAACACAAGGTTGAGGGAGCATATAGCTAGATGGTGGGGGGATGGAAGAAGGAACAAGCCACCATAGCAAATACCCTTTCCTGTGGTACTGTGCTGTAGATCTGAGCTTTTTGACTTAAAAATAAACATAAACAAAAATATATTTTAAAGGTAAGCATTTTAAGTTAGATATAAATACATGAATAGATTGATCACTAATAGTACTTCTAGAGGAGCTTTTTTTCCACATACCTTGTTTCAAATTATAGTGAGTCCTTGAACTGGCAGAACTGAGGGTGTGGTGACCTGCATCACAGGGATGTGAAATGGTAGCTGAGCCAGGTTGGAGAACATTAAAACTCAAATGGTCTCTTACTGGCTTTGCTAACTGGGAAAACCTTCATGCAACAGGGATCATAGCTCTGCCTCTGATCACTGGTCCACAGTTGCTGTCAAAATGAGACTGTCTTTCCATAATCATTAATATTGGATGTTTGCACCCCCTGAGTGCTCACCTCTCTTTATAAGGTCTTAAGTAGGCAGGGAAGTTCAATGGCTTTTCTATCAAAGCAGCCAGAACATGTGATATGCTGATGCCCTTGCTGTTATGCCATCCTTCACCCAGACCTCCCTTGGTCTACTGCAAAGCCTAACTTTAGAACATTAATGATAAGGATCAGATTTGCTTGGACAAATTCGAATCAACAGAGTGAATTTTGTATCAGACCACAGCTTTGTGTCTCATTTCTTTAGAAGATTTTGATCCAGCACTAGGAGCCCTAGTACTGCATTTGCTGCATTATTGAAAGGCGTATTTTTAAAATCAAAGCCAAAATCTTCATCAA
Source organism: Rhea americana (assembly GCF_003343005.1). Lineage (NCBI taxonomy): Eukaryota > Metazoa > Chordata > Aves > Rheiformes > Rheidae > Rhea > Rhea americana. Next base: position 478,297 of record NW_028185506.1, on the reverse strand, counting down.
ACCTCACAAGATAAGCAAGATCTACATTAAAAACCAGTTCTCATCAAAGTACCATAAAGCTTCAAGATTTATTTAGCTTTTTAGGCACAGGCCCAGTTTCTGGGCTTGCCTTTTATACTGAAGCAGAGGATGTTGTATGTTGCCCTGTTGGCTGGTTTGCACTGTCTTCTGGCAAGYTGATCTGTGCAGTTCAACAGAGTCTAAGACTAACTTCTCTGGAATGGTGACGGATGAGTTGCACTTAAGAGATGCCCTGAGACCAATGTCCTACATACTGTAGGAAGAGGAAAAGCTGGAGGTATTTCTAAGCTGGCAGAGTTACAACTGTGACTATCTAAGGTGTTAAGTGAAACAAGGGATTTAGGAGGACAGTTTCCACTGCTAGATATCCTGATATCACCAGAAAAGCATAAAAGCTGTCAATCACCCAAGCTCTTCTCTGTATCCCAAGGTAGACACTGGATAAAAACTTTTCCATGGCTTTTTCTGTAGAAAACCACATGGTCTCCCCCTATGGTGGCAAATCCATAAGCTTATAGCAGTGCTCATCCAGTTATTCTCTAGCTTTTGGTATATTTTCTTCTTGACTGTGCTTTTGTTAGTGACACTGTGGTAAGTGAGACCGTGAGAGAAACTACCTTCACTGAAACCGGTTATGCAGTGACAGAGAAGGAGGGATCAGTAGCAATCACGCTTGGTAGAATTAACTTCTTTTTTCCTCTTTTCTTCTGAAAAGAGGCTGGTCCTTCTTTTGTCCAGAAAGCATTTTCTTTCTATGTGCCTGATTTCTTGTAAGTCCAGAAGAAATTAATGATGAGAGGTGGGCAGATATGGGAAATGGCAATGAAGTGGAACTAGGGGCAGTATCTGAGTGAGAGAATATTGTTTGTTGGAAAACTGCTAGAAATAATACTCATCTTCCGGTCCTTTTGGCTGACACTGCTTGCTGCACTCAGCTCAGGCTGTGGACAGCTGCTCTGGCCAGAGGATACGTCCTTGCGATGCAGGCGAGCAGGCAGCTTCACATTGCCCTGCTGCCTCCTCTTTGTTTTCCCCCTCTTGTGATTTGTTGGGTTGGGTTCTGCAGCTGCTTCTTGGCTGAGTGCAGCTAAGGTATGCAAATTGCTATTTAACATGTAATATGCTCCCACACATAGTTACTTTAAAATGGCAAAACAAAACAATATGGTCAGCAATGAGTTATAGAAGATCAAGAGAACATAGAAGATCAAGAAAACATAAAAAGGTGGAAGTCACCCACTGACTGGCCAAGTCCTGCATGCAGTTAAAGCTCTGCCAAGAATAAACTGAATGGATAGCAAGTCTGATAGCTTCAAACTATAATTTTAAAGGAGGAGACTGTCTCTGTGGATAAAATGCATACTTTGTAATTGGGACTTTTCCAAATCAGTTGCATTTATTCTTCACAGAAATTTTTAAAATAAAAGCATAGTGTTTCAGTCTTCAGTGACATCTTGCTACTTGTCCCAGCTTGAACGATTTTAAACATGACCTGCTTTTTCTTTCTGCTGATGTGTAACTTTTACCAATCAGAGAAAGGAAGATGATCACAGGAGAAAAAATTATTATAGATGTCTAGCTTCTCTCTCAATTTCTGTTCTCAAGGCACAAGAAAGAAAGAGATGGGAGTTTTCAAGCATTGTCTGCATTTTATTTGTCTTCTAGTGATTGATGTGAGGAAACTTATTCTAGAATCTGTAATTGGGCTCATAGTATGCTCAATATTCCTGGTTTCCAGGATGCTTCTTAACACTCATTCTAGGCACAATTTTGGAAGAAAACCATAGCTCTTTACAGAGCAGTTCTACAGATGAAGTTTTCTTCCTCTTTCCCAAAGGGAAAGTTAATTTCTCTTTTGTCTCCATCTGACCTGTGCTGTTAGGCTAATTGTGAGGTCAATCTGATTTAAAGAGGAATATTGGAAAAGTAGAAATTAAAAACAACCCCCTCCCCCAAGAAATTCTTTGCTAAACACAGTCACCTGTATAAAAACCTTCAAGTGGTACTTGAATTTCTACTAAAACTGGCACTGTTGAGCTATATTGCCTGGCTTTGCTGCCTGGAAATCCCTTTTAGAGGCAACTGAGAGTATGCAGATCTGTCTCCAGTCACCTCTTCTTTTCATGAGAGATGTCTGGTTATACACAAGATGGTGGCTTCTGTCCTTCTCTCATTAGCACAGAATCTAAAGATATACTGTATGTATTTTCCAGCATAAACATGTGCTAAACAAAGTATTTCCATACCTCAAATATGCAAGTCTAAGATCCCCCCACAGACAACTGTTGGTTCCTGTCTGTCATTCTGCAGCTGTTATACCTACCCCAAATACTTAGCCTGAACAGGCCTCGAGCAGCACTGTTCAAAAGCTTTATGGCGGGAAACAACTTTTATGAATCTCTGCTTGCGATAGCTTGATTTTCCCTTCCTTTTCTTCTCTGTCTCCCTTTTTCCACACTCTACCCCGCAGTCCATCAACCTACCCCAGGTATCTTCTACAAGACATCAAACTCAAAGACTCTTCATGGGGAAGATAGGTTCATCCAGATCTTTGAGGCAGTGGTGCAATTCTGAGGGGCAAACCTATGTTTTCAGATCCCAGGAGATTTGCTATTTCCAAGCTCAGTGCCTACAGCCACTAATATTTATTCAGCAAATACAATCCATAACAGTCTGCCATAGTGTGAAATGTTACAGTCCTTGGAGAAAGGAAAAGAAAGGAGTCCCAGCAAGTAGGTTCAGGGTTGGAGGTGCAAGAAAGTGCATTTATCTCAACTGTACAACCTACTGAGTTTGCTTTTCTCATTTCAGCTCAGGCATTGGTTGTCTGCTATTCTTTCTTTTTTGTAGCGTAAACATGCTGTGGTAGTCTTATGACTCAGAGGTACATGTTTATCAGCCCCCTTCCTGTGCACCTATCTGCTGTGGTTGAGGAGCAGAGGTAGCAGGCTGAAGTTGTTACTAACACCGTTTTCTCTGCTGTGAAGCTTGTGGCTGTTCCTGAGGCCAAGCAGTGGCATCACGAGGAATGGCCAGGCAGAAAGATAGCAAAACTGGCCTGATTGTCTCACACTCAGGCCCACAAAAATCAGTGTGATGAGAGTAGCAGGTAGTTTGTCTACAGCATGCTGAGGTGTAGTGGCTGTTCTCTCTGGCATGAGTCAAAGCAGACTTATGTCAACTCTTGAGTTCAAAAGAGAAAGTGTTGCACACTAGTGCTTAGGCTTGTTCTTGCTGCAAACCATTCTTCAAGCCCTCTCCCTCTCTCTTCTTCTTTATTTCAAAAAGTTGAGATTTCATAGATTTATACTAGCAAAATAATTCCCGAGGGAGATGTTACCGAAGATGGAGGGAGGATGGGAAAGGGATATGGAAGGGATGCAGAAAAATAAAGCAAAAATTAGAAGGAAGAAGTTAAAACAAAATCAAGAAGAAGAAATTTCAACTTTTTGAAATAAAGATAAAAGAGAGATACAGCTTTATAAAAGTCATCAGATATCTTGATGTATGCCTTGGCACTGTAGCAATCTTCCATGAAAGTTACATGTCCAACACGATTAGTGCATTTCTGTTGTGAATTTTTATCATTTTTATCAGTGATAATTTATCATTATCACTGACTTAGCTTTGAGCATCTAAACTCTCCTGGAAAGCTGTGGATAATATGGTTAACTTTACCCTTGTTCTCATGGCTTTGCTTGTATGCTGTAATTTGTTCCTGCACCTTTGTAACTCTCAATTTAGAATGAAAGTTCTTCAGGGCTGGCATTGCATCATATAGTGAGTTTCTGCAGATCTCAGGGCTTTTTCTGGACACCAGTACATAACAAATAAACACGTTTAGTAGCTCCAGTCCTAGTATAGACTTTCAACCATCACCCCCAAAGGTCTTCTGCTAAAAGAATGTAAAATAAAAAGCAATCAAATTTAGATAATCATGCTGTTGGCTAATGTGTTATTGAAAATAACTGATGACAAACCTCAAAGTTTGGTGATTTGTCCACCACCCAAAAAGCACTTACAAGAAACCACACAATTAATAATGCTTGAAAGAAGGCCATGCATTACTTAGAAGGACAAACTCCTCCTCTTTGGCACTTGCTCCTATTTACTTATTCTTTGCATAGTACCTAGCACAATAGCTAGGCAGACAGCAAAACAAATAGCACAAACTGACGTGTGGAAAGCCAGAGGTACCTACTGTGTATGCTGATATTAGTGTGGTGGCATTTCATGTGAGTGAGTTCAACTGTGCTATGCACATGAAAGCAAAAGCTGACCCTAGTTTTCTAGCTGGAATTCACATACACAATCCAGATTTATGTGGGGGAAATCAGAGGAGAGAGACTGAAAGCCTCTGCTGGGTTTCAAGCAATGTCTTCTTGAGGGAGAAATGATGCAGTGACCCCCCATCTCACATGGCAGGGTATAAACTGTAATGTGACTTAGAAACATTAAGGTGTTCTTACTTAATTTACTTTGATGAGGGGAAAATTATGTCTAAATTTGAATGAGCCTTACTATAGTTGTAAGCCATATAAAGCTGTAAGCCATTCACAGGAAACTCTTCTTTCAATTATTTCAGCAAAATTTCAGTGCCTATGTACCTTTGAAGAGCTTAAACAAAGCAAATGGGTTTCAGCTTTCACAGTTTACCAGATGTGGTATAGATGGACAACCATATGGTGATGAACATTTGTTTAAGAAACCTTCATGTGGAATTTCCAGCATTGTGAGTGCTAGGATAGAGGAAAGTGGGAAGCTTTGAGGAAAACAAATGTTCCCTGAACTTTGAGTTTCTTTGCTTTGATATATTACCAGATTTTTCCGTGATGTAACCAGTCCTTCTTTATAAACTTTATCTTGGTGACAATTTGTGTCTAGAAAATGATTAAGCTATCATATTTGGGTACTGGAAAGAGCAAAGGACTGAAAGACAGGCTCTACCTGTCAAGTTACACCTGAGTCCCTTTGCAGATATATATTTCACTGATGTATGCATGTACCATGTGCTGCTCCTTGCCTGCTCCTTGCACAATATAATTTATAAATACAAAAATCTATATTTATACTATACAAGTATAAAAATATATATAATCTGATCAAGAGGACTGTGGGACTYAATAAAATTCCCTATTACTTATTAGCCAGCCAGTGGTCTGGCCTGTATGTCTCTGTCCTTGGCTATAAAACAAAGATGAAAGGTAACCGCTTATTTGGAGGCAAACTTGAAAGTACAGTAGCTATCTCAGGCATTAGCCTTATCAAAGGCTGGGAGAGTAATAACAGTACTAGATGGAGCAACAAGGACGTAGTAGGCTACACTGTCAAACAGTTACATCTTGTGTGCAAACAGTAGTTTCACATGCCAGAAGGCACTGAAACACAGTTGGCAGCTGAAGGTAGATTTCAGCAGATGGTGCCTAATCGTGGTACTAGCCTCGTCGTCCAGGTCTGAACCTCTGTTCAGGCTGGGCATGGCTGGGCAGGACATCACCTCATGGGGACAGGCTTTTCCTGTAGCCAGCTACCAAAGTTCAAGGCTCCCAGGCAGATTTCACGCTCCAGGATGGCAATGAAAACTCAGCTGCCAGAAACTAGGATCTGTAGGACTGAGAGATTCACTTTACACAGTCTTTCTCACCTGAGATTTTCACAGATCTGCTTCCAGTCAGGCTGAAATTAAAGGGTAATAAGAAGAGTCTTCTCTATGGGTGTTAAAACTGTCATCTCCAATTCTGTCAGGATAGTGGGGCATGGGAACTTTTATAGTGATATTTTATGAGCAGTGGATATACTCTTTTAGAGCTGACTGTTAAAGTTACGTACTTCTCTGAACATCTTCAAGTACCATGTTGAAGCCGTAAGTACTCCAGGGGGTTCTAGTGGAAAATTCATGTGCTTACCGTTGACTAAGATCAGTGATTAAACACAACCACAAGGCCTCTCTCAAGAAGAAAGAGGCTGAGAGAGAGATTGGACACTCAATGCACATTTTGTTTGCCTCTTAAAATGAATTTTCTTTGGCTAGTTAAATGTGCCCGTTCATTTCTATAATGAACTATGGTTAGATGTACCTGAAAAATTGTATTCTGCAAAACACACCGGCAAACATGGCATAAATGATAGAAAACAGTGCTTAATACAGCAGTACAACACTGGGAAATTATCATGGAAACATCTTGACCAATGAGGACTGACTGTGGAGCCTAGACCCATGGGACTGAATTTCAGCAGTCAGATTTCAGAAATAAAGGTAAGAGACATGCATTAACAGGATATCACACAGAAAGTTGGAGTGATAGATGGCAAACTGAAGACTTTACTTCAATATCACTGGGTAACCTGGGTCCAAATGTTGCAATGCATAGTACTAATTGATTGGCTCTTTATGAACCATAAGTACATACTTCAGTTCTTATTCTTTATCTTGAAAGTACTAAGTGAAAGTCAGAAAGCCAATCTTGTTGGTTGATAAACCTTCAAATATTTGGAGTTGGAAGTGCTGCAATACAATGTGGAGGCTGGAGTCTGAATGTCTCTTATTCCCATTCTCGTTTGCAGACCAAATTTCTCTCTAGAGAAAGAAAACAGGAAAGAACCACACAGAAGCTGGCCAAGGCACAACATATACAACAGGAGGTATCAAAATAACAATAGTAACATAAAAATATGTTTGTCGTGGATCACAAGGACTCTGACTGGAACAGTTGCAAAAAAGAACTTCTGTGAAGGTGTACATTACTCCCATCTGGAGATGAGACACTAGCCTAATGTAATTTCTCAGAAGAGTCCTGAGTTCTCCTGGCACACAGTACCAACAGTGGCAGGTGTGAGACTATCTTAAATACTAAGTTTAGTGCCATGTGTTTTGTTTCACTCAAGAATAATGGTGAGGTGCTGGGTGAAGGTACAAAAAGCTGATAATAGTACCTTGTTAAGTTTTAAGGATCTGTTAATAAAATAGTGTCATATAAAATACCCTGGGAATAAATTTCAGAGTCTCTGAGTGATGCTTCAGGTAGCATGAACTGGGCGTAGTGTACACCTTCATAGAAGTCCTTTTTGCAGCTGTTCCAGTCAGAGTTCATCTTCACTGGGCCTGAGTGACCAGATCTGTATGCAGCATACAGAAAGACCTCTTCACAGTCCCTAGTATGGAAATTGTTATTACTCACCAGTCTCAGCAGGAAATGCCACTCTTCCTACAGCCTAGGATCACTTTTATCTTTTGTCAAGGTGGCTTGCCTTGGTAATCTTGTATCTGAACGTACATCCAACTGTTTCTTTACTTCTGTTCTTTCCAGCCTATGAGCTACCACTTTAAGGTAAAATATCTATAAGTATATGTCTTTACACTTTGAACCGACTTATTACATAGGAATATGAAGTATTTTGGGGTAAAGATTAGCTATTCCTGCCAGTTTCAGTAAACTGAGGTCCTTGAATTTTGTTTTCACATTGGATAGAATGATTGTTATCCCTAAAGAGTCCCTCCCATTCACCATACTACCTTTGTACCACCATGTCCAACATTACCCAGGCTGAAGAGAGCTTCAAAAAAAGCGTTCAGTTTTTAGAGAATATCTAGGATGTGCCTAATCTCTGCCTCATGTTCTCCTTCTCTGTACAGCAACATCTGCTATTTGTTTCAATTTCTTTTCGTCCTCTAACTCAACTCAGCTTGGAGAAAAATTCTCACTTAAATTCATAAACGTTTTGACCTCCAAGACACAGCTGTCTCTGCAGATCAATCTATTTTCACAGTCCCTATATCTTACTTTGAGTTCATTATTCACTCAGGGAGGTGAGAGGGACCTCAGGGGACAGCATAGCAAACAATAAGGGCAGGGGCAATACAAGCTGGTCTGTATGGCTTACGCTTCTTATTCCCTGTAGGCAAATTTTATACAGAGATGCTTGACTGCATTTCCCATAAAGTCAATGGCAAGTGTATCTGTAATTCTGAAAACAGTTTTGCCCCTCCTGAACACCTTTATAATGAAAAAAAAAATTAAATTTCTCTCGAGGATTTCCTTCCTATTATCTTCAGCAGCAAAGGCCTAGAGACATTTCACTGAAGTTACTAGAATTGCTGGTTAAAACTGAAAGTGGAGCCTACCCACCAGTCCTTAGTGGTGATTTAGATGGGTAATTAGTCAGGTAACAATTCCCATGTTGAAAAGTCTGTGAGGCTGAGATCAAACCAGCTTAGCTGCAGGCAACTGTCATGAGATAAAAAGGTAAGATGAATGAGTTTGTTTGCATTGTACTTGGAATATACAGAGTCCAATGTACATACAAAATATTATTACTAAGTGCCTGAGTGCTCTGCTGTGATGAAATTTTCAGCAAAAGCAACTGAATGCAAAAGCAACTCCAGAGACTTGCATGGGTCATGAAAACAAATTATGTCAATAAAGCAGCACCCTTTCATGGGCTACCCCCTAGTCTTCAGTAATAGTGCCACCTGGGCAAGATTTATACCTGCAGAGTGCCCATAGTAATGGGAATGATTAAAAATACAAGATCTCACTTGTGCCATGTAGGTAAAATCCAGATAATAGGATTTCTAGATTTCCATTAGAGGAGAAGCAGATGATGCCATGATTTGATCTTTCTGTCAGTGCCAGCTAGAGGCTTTGGGTTAGAGTATGCCCAATACAAAGGGAGTTTAGCAGTCAGTGAGATAAGGCCGATGCTAAACCTGCTGGAACGCATGCATAGTTGGTATTCAGTTGCACAGTGGAAAGATGGTATGCCTGACACATCTGACTGGAATGTACCTGTGTCCACGAAATCATTTAAGAGGCCTTAACCACCTAACTTGAAGCATTGCATGTAAGCATTGTGTTGACCAACTGACAAGGTCAGAGAATCCCTCCTCAGCTACTTCCATGGGACAAGTACTTTACAGTCAAGTTTCACAAGATGAGGAATGACATCAGGATTTGGCCCTTGGGACAGACAGTCTCCAGGTCCTGAGAGTGAGTAGCCTGCCTGTTTCTGCACTAATCACATGGCGCTGTACTGCCCCTCAGATGCCTGTCTTGCTTTGGTAGGCAGCATGGGACAGAGGTATGGAGCAGAGGGAGCAGATCCATGGGCTTAATGAGCCAATCTCCTCGGAGGCTAAATGCCTTCAGAGTTGGATCCGTAGGCAGTTATGCTTGCAGCATGATAAGCCAAGTGCATTGCTGGCTGAATCTCTGTGTACAAACTTTCCCATGATCATCTCGGCAGGTTTTCTCATTCCCTCAAGCACAAGGCTTGTAAATGGGACCAATGCCACTAAGATAAATTTTTGCAGGCAGAAAACAGCAGATATGCTCAAGTGACTTTTTCACACTTACCATTAAGATTGTCTACTCTGCCAATCAGGGAGTCATTACAGAATCTCTCCCAGTGTGTAACTATTTTAACCAGAGTTTCACATATGTACCAGGAAAAGCATTTGAATTACTTATGAATGAGCTCAGGATCAATCACATATCAAATGCACAATTGCAGGCTGAGCCTTATTAAGGTTGTTTTGGTATATTGTGCTTTTATTGCACACTTGCTTTTCCTTTGTGATTTCGTACCATGGAAAAATCTCACCAATAGATTTGACATCTCATGCATTTTTTTCCAAACATACATAGAAAAAGGTAGGCTATCTGGGAGGTACCATACAACAGTGTTACTGAAAGACATCAGGGCAGATCCGCAATACCAGAAAGGCGTCTTTGTGAACCCCTGCATACCTCTGTAGTACTGCAAAAGGCCCTACTGCAAGTGAGAATCAGCCTGATTGAGAACAAAGACTTAAAATAAAGGTGACTGGGAAGTGATGATTTTCCCACAGAAACACCAGGTTTTCATTAAAAAAAAAAGAAAAAAAGAAAAAAAAAGAAAACCTGGAAGTTTTAAGTATCAACATAGAAAGATTTGAGTTTCTGAGTTTAGACTTTACATCCTTATTTTTTATGGAAACCTGAACGGTACCATGCGACAGGACAAGAGGCAATAGGCACAAACTGAACCACAGGAAGTTCTGCCTGAACGTGAGGAGGAATTTCTTCACTGTGAGAGTGACAGAGCACTGGACCAGGTWGCCCAGAGAGGCTGTGGAGTCTCCTTCTCTGGAGATATTCAAGGCCCACCTGGATGCAACCCTGTCTAACATGCTCTAGGTGACCCTGCTTGAGTAGGGAAGTTGGACTAAATTATCTCCAGAGGTCACTTCCAACCTTATCCATTTTGTGATTCTGCGATTCTGTGAATATTTTTGTTGAAAATAATTCTTTTTAAAAAATTTTGTTTTTCTAAAGAAGACCACAGAAACTGATAAAATAATTAATAATGATGCCTTGTGAGACTAGAGAAGGGACTTGCTCCTGCTTCAGACTGTGGAGGGTAGTATTTGAAGACTGAAAATTTTTTACATGTGCCTGATGTGTGTGAGTGGAGGATTTTTTTTGTTTGTTTGTTTTATCTTAAAACCAAAGTATATCTCTAGATCCAGTGTGTTGGGTATGCGAGTACTCCATATTTAAAAAGTTTCTACTCTTGCATGCTGCAGATAAGAGAAATCTGATAAATTGGAATGCATATCCAAGCAAAACTTCCAAACTTTGAGTGGCCACGGTGTTTTATTTTGAGTAAGGCTCATACATTAAATATGGACCCTTTATTTCCAGTGCAGCCTCTCTTCTTGCCACCCTAAGTGAGTTCAGTATAATATCAAGGAAAAGAGTTAGGGTAAGCTCAGTCCAGATCAAACATATCATGGGTTTTGTGTCTTCCCTCATCATTTCTGGGAGGCCTTTGCACAGTATGAGTTTAGGCTTAGCAATTTGTTCAATGCAATCCTCATGCAGATCATGTTTGTGGAAGAGCTGAAGTGCAGAGATGAAAATCTACAGTGTGCTGTGACTTCAGGAGATGAGTACAGCATTTATTTCAGAAATGAAGCAGCAAACTTCAGAAATAATAACGCTAGTCTGGGTTGCCTTGACACACTGGCATTCACAAGGCTTTCATTCTGTGACACCCATCTTTGGGCTGTGCTCTTGTCAGCTCTTGTAAGCTAAGCATGTTTGGGCTTGAGTGGATAGCTAGCAGAGAGAGCCCAGTGCTGGAGGAAGCAGGGCTGGTGACTCAGTAGGTAGCATTCTTCCCTCTGAGTCAGCATTGAACCAAATACCCACACACAGCGTTAAGGGGGGCTGTTCTGCTGGAGATGCTGAATTTGGACAAGGCTGAGAAACCAAGCTCCTAACCGCTTATGGCTTTGAAATGCCTATGGTCTTTTCTCAGTAGTACTGCCATTTATTCCAGTATCTTGGTCACATTCCAGGTGGAAAATGTGTTTCACTCCTATTACTTCAATGAAATACTTTATTCTTTGCTACTACAGTACAATGCATTAGTAAGGATATGCTGCACTTCATTGCCTTTTGGTTTTGAGACCGGGTGAAATGATTGGCACACACATAACAAAACTCTTTTTTATATACCAGCCCTAGGTTTCAAGAGATATCCTGGTTGTCCTGCCCATGCATGCACAGTACTCCTACAAATGTTCATCAGAGATCTGCATAGGTGAAAAAAGCAGCATATTCCTGAAAGATTAATTTATCTCAGGGCAAATAATGACAGCGTTAACTTCATCCTGCAAAGTTCTTTTGCCTTTCTCAATTCACAATAAAGTGCTAAAATTGCTTAGTGTCATAGTTAAGGGGGCGCATACAACTTCTTATGAGTCAGCATGCTTGGTTTGAATAAGTTCAAATTCTCCTCTCTGTCGTGCTACTAGTTATCATTCATGACAAAAGTGATCATCAGAGACTACTAGTGCCAAAAAGTTGTATTTGAGAGCTTTGTACTTGCTTTGCTCACTTGTCACAGCAGATAGGTCTCACTAGCGATGGAGGAAGAGGCCTTGTATGCCAACATCAAAACATATGTGCTGCCTGATGCTCACTTTGTTTGGTATGTGATGACAGCTCTTTCTCGGGCATCTGAGAAAAACAAATGAATGGAGAAGCAGTTTCTGGTGGCCTCTGCCAGTTCTTGACAATGCCCAGCAATTTGCTTTTCCTGAAACAGACCTGATGCTTCTTGTGGATGGTGTGGTGCGTGGGTGTTGTGTCAATCAGTAAAAATTAAAAGTTGCTGAAGGGCAGGAACAGCAGCTGTGAGATTTCTTACCACTTTTTGTTCACAGGGAAAAAGTATCAGAATCTGCTCAGTGGTTTATGTGATTTATTGTCATATTTATCTCACATGCTTTACCAAGGACTTTCACAAGCAGTTTGGCCTTAGTCTCCAGCTTTTAAAGATGTAAGAAAAATGGTTCATTCATTAAAAAAAAAAGTATGTTCGTGAAGCCTTTTTTTAGATGTCTAAGTATTTGTCCTCATTTGTAAAAACTGCTAAACAGTTTGCTCTGTAGGAACTTTATATTGTTCAATTCTTCCTGATTATGAAATTTTGCTTAGAAATCACATAACTTAGTAATTTTGGAGTTCACTGGCATACAGGATAAGAGGTGAATGGGTGAATGACTTAATTTCCCTTGTGTTATAGACAACTGCATTATGCAGTCCCTATTATATGAAGCTCCATCTTAAAGGTCTGTAGAGTTCTTACCCTTGCTGCTCTATTCACAATGTTATAGTTCTGATGAYTGTGCATTTTAAAATGCTTTAATCAGTGTTTGGGTAGATTCTCTGAACACCAAAGGGCTAGAAGCTTACTTCTGTAAGCTTTTTCCAACAGCATCAAGGAATGTTTACTATCATGGACTTATGGCCTTGTAATGTACAGAAGCCCAGGCTGCATGAAGGCTCTTCTCTGAAGCAAAGTGTTTGTATTTTAAGAGCAGCACTAGCTCCCTGCTCTGGCCAGAATACCTCTGCTTTTTTACACCAACATCTTCCTCTTCTAAGCCACAAACAATGGGAAACTTACAATGAAATGATAGGAAATGGCAAGGCTAATGCTGGAGGTGTCCAGCAGCTTTGGAAATTAAACATAGTAAGTTGTTATTTCAGTGGCTATTAACTATGTGAGGTTAGGAAATAGTATGTATAGATTGAATATCATTGTTGGTGTATAGAATTCAGTGACTTTCTCTACAACATCTGGAACTGATTGCCACAGAAGTAGGATGCAGCACACTGATTATGGCATACCCTAAGTTCCTACGATAATGGCTCTTAGCAAATGTCTGCCATGCTCAGTAAGCAGAGAGAGAATAAAGCAATGTTCCCCTCCTGTGATACTCTGTGTCAAATACATGAGCAGTCCTTGTGTATGAAAACAATGAAATAGGTATATTTAGCCATTCATAARATAGAAGAAAAATTTTCTCTTCTGTTTGGAACAACTTTACCATGAGATCCAGTTAAAATATTTCTGTTGAAATTGTTCTTCATCAGGAAAAGAAATTTTAGAAAAGAGTGTATCTAATAGAAAAATGGATTTAGGGAAAAAATGTCTTCATGCTGTAGAATACTGAGATATTGTACTAGCAAYCAGAAATATTTCAGAAAAAAATAAAAAAATTATACAATGTGTTTTTCTAACACAGCACTTTAGAAATTCTGTCATAGAGCCCTAGAGGTGATAGACCAAGTTTTCCAGCCACATTGCATGTCTTTGCAATAACTTCTCCAAATTCTCCAGGTACCAATAGTCTAATGGTGATCCATGTTCAGCAGGGAAGAATGGGAACATGAAGCACCTAGAATTATACCCATCATAAGATTGTATACCTACCTTATTTAATAGTTCATTTTTTGTGCAATATAGTTGATGTTTTGATTTTCATTCAGGAATCAAAATTTTCCCAAGAGAAGTTGAGTGAGGAATCAAAGAAACCCCATAAAGTGACAAAACCAACTCCCAAACACCATTTTCCACTATCCATATTTTAAAGAAACAAATATTGTTTAATGCAAGGAATAACTCTACACAAGCCCTGGGATTATGAACTGGATAAGTTATTAGGAATTTTCCATTTCTAACTGATTATAATCTCATATCAGTGCAATTCTGCTCACTTTAATGGAATTCAGAATTACTCTGATGTGAAAGCATAACAAGGTCATGTGATTCTACAACTATTCAAGCTAAGCTGTTCATATAGGCCTCCAAGAGGAGCAGCTTTTAAGAAAATATAGTGGAATTTAGAGCCCATWTTTCATCAGTTCAGTTAATCAGTTTACTGTGGTCTACTGATCGCTGCTGCTGCTTTGCATGTGATTGTYCTTGCAAGTGAGGTCAGGTTTACAGGGAAAGAGCATATCTTTTAAAAAACAGCTGACATTATTAGAAGAAAACAAGCAAATTTAAGGCACTCTTGTGACTAAATTTTTTTTTTAAAAAAATCTTTTTAAAGACAAARTTTTACCTGTAGTTAAACATTGCTGTATGTTATATTTTCCAAGTAAAAGTGGGTTGTACTTAGGAGACTGTGAAGCTGGATCTTGATTACTTCTGTGTCTGTCAAGAGGAAACTAATGCTTATTTGTCTGTCAGGACAATTCATTCATTAAGTTTTATAAAAACACTCTGAGGTTCTCACAAGATGACGTATGGTTCTCATCCGACTAAATACATAAGCCTATGCTTAGTTTCATGAATAGTCTCATCGAGGCAGTGAGTGTATGCTTATGTGCTCTGAGGCACTGTGGTCTTGTTGTGCATAGTCTATTACAGAGTCTCTGTAAGTGTCAAGAGTGTTGTTCTGCTCTTCCCTTCTGCTCCATCTTATCCAAAAAGGTACTTCCTAAACACTGGTCTTAGGCTAAGAAGTAAGTGTTCCTGAATGGTTCCTTGATTGCAATGTGAACATAGGGGGATGCAGCAGAAGACAATTCAAGGGCTGAATATTCTTCTTTCTGGCTCCTTCCTGCGCAATATGTTACCATTYGAATGGCAGGATATGCACCACATAGTTGGAGAGTCACAGAATAATTTAGGTCGGAGGAGACCTCTGAAGTCTAATACCCTGCTTAGAGCAGGGCTAACTTCAGTGCTAGAAAAGGTCGTTCAGGATCTTCTGAATCATCATTAAGGATAAAGATCAATAGAATAAAAGTAGGACCAGTTATCTATATTGGAACAAAACAGAGACGGGCTCATGAGTCAGATTTGGAATCAGATTTAAAATAGACTTAGGCATCACRGATTTAATACAGCCACTTTGGCCTTTTTATTTGAGTCTCTTGAAATTACCTTAGATGGAAGGGAACAGTTTAACCAGCCTAGTTTCGGTGGGGCTGAATCCAGCATGTAACTATCCACAGAGGAAARGAAGTAGCTTCTGCAATCTTGTCATTAACCAAGCATAAAATGAGCCTTCCCCCTCCCCTTTTTGTTTTAATTAGGTAAGAATGAACCAGTTCAGACCATAATAAAAAGTGACTCCTGACTTTTCTGCATGTGCATTAATGACTACCTCAGAAAACCAATTTTCCTAGAACAGGACTGCCATTTAGAAGTCCCCCCATCACATTTCTTCATCCCAGAACATTCTTATGCACTGCTCTTCTAACGATGGGTGGACTAACAGAACTTGATACCAGTTAGTGGTAGGCAAGCCCAGTAAATTTAGGTGCAAATGAAAAGCTTGCCCTGAAAGGCTTTGTACTTCCTTTGTTTGGATCTGTGGGAGATACCATAGCAGAACACGCTTTTTCCTCCACAGAGGACACTTGCTCTCTTCTAAAGCTGGAAGGGTGTAAAGCTCAACAGACTGGGCCCTATGTCTGCATCCAAAGGGAGATTTACATGTTGGAGGCAAAGCTGAATTTTGTGGCTAGTTCGTAAGGGACCGCATAAAGAAAATCTTTCCACATTGTTTGTCATCCTATTATAGGCCGTGAAGTTTTGGAGCAGGTGGTAGACATGGACACAAGTCGATGCTTTGTGTGGGCATCACTGCCCTCTGCTGGATGAATCACACCTGCTCGAGCGTCTTGGCTGGGAAACACCTTCTCTGGTGGCTGGCTTATAAACAGCACAAACCCTACTACAGCTGCTGTACCACTTGCTAAGCTTTGACTAGGGTCTTTGCAAGCCAAATACAGGAGATCCGTACTTCCGCACCAATCTGCAGTGTCTTTGTGTGCTTTTAGTCAAGACCAAGGATAGACCAGAGCAGGGAAGAGTATGGATTCTGCAGGGAGAAGTTTGAGTATGAACTTCTAGCGCATCAGCAATAACTATCTGTGCCCAGGCTTTTTATTCAGCATACCCTCTGGGATGGCTATTTAGTGCTTTTACCCTGGCATACACTCTGGAATGGCTATGMAGCTTTACCTTTCTGTCATTGAATAAACCGTGCATGAGTGCATTTGGTGCAAAGTAACTGATACTCTGCAAATGTATGTATTCCACTGTCACTTGTTCCTGTATTCATGCCTTAAATGCCTATGTCCAGACAAATTTTGGCTCCATTCCTCTAAAGACTTTCACTCGTTTGCCATAAATACCTTAAGCCGGTATTCCTACAGATGCTCTTGCAGAAGTATAAATATTTATTTCATAAGAGCTGAAATCATCTTGGCTTTGGAAGTAATGCATTCTGGAACCATGTCCTAGAACAGCTCATCTGACAAGACTGATTATTCAGAGGGAACAGAGAAGTAAGAAGAGGGGGTACTGAAAGCAAATGATGTGGCAAACATCTTGAGAGAGATCTGAAGACAAGTGTCCATAAAACCATCTTCAGGTTGTCTCAAATAGAAAATATATGAAAATCAGTGTATCCCCAGGATGTTGTCTGCACAAGAAAGATGTAGTATTTAAGAATTACACAGGGAGAGTGAAGGTAATTCACCTGTCCTTGGACCGGGACTGTTGTGCTGGAGTAAATACTCTTTATATTTATAATAGAGATTACCCTGTGGAGAAGGACATTTACATATTAAGCATCTTTATTYAGCCATGCTTGAACAGCAGTGTAAGTCTATTTTTATTTCAAAGTAATCACACTCTTATCCAAATGGGTATAGGGCAGCCTAATGGAAAAGGAGCAGGTGTCATATAAATGGTATGATGCCAGTARCCAGTTCAGCTTTATCACAAAGGCTGTGACTTCAGTTTCATGTAAGTTAGTAGAAAGATTCCATTTAGATCCTCACAGGAAATCGTCACTCCTTAAGGCAGTAAGACCAAGGGCCAGCAACTACTTTGGAGAAGCTGATGAGGAGCCTRTTAAGGGCAAGCTAATCATGGGATGCTCTCATTAAATGGTGAGCTTTGCAAAGGCAAGAGTGCAAATGGCTTTGCCTTGGTATATGCAGAATGACTGTAACAGTAGAGGGAATAGGAGAGCAGTAGACAAAGACAGGTGTCAGAGTGCTTGGCATGCAAAAATTAATTCATGATGTTTCTACTCTAAGTGAGCACACAGATTCGGTCTCTTGTGGTCATGCCASTTGTCTGATTCAACTTCTGCGTAAATTGTTATTGACTCCTTTGCACAATCAAATGAAAGATGCTCTGTGTCACTCAGTCACTGTACTGACATTTTCAGGTCCTCATCACAGCATGCAGACTGCACAAGGGCCCGGTTGTGTTGTGCCAAAAACCTATGGGGAAATAGGAGATACTCCATTCTAGGAAAAGTAGGGTAGTTGGAGACAGAGACCTGGTTCTTATGGACCCTAAAAACTTTCCTACAAACTACCTGAATCACAAGAACTGCCAACTGGTCAGCACTGGACTAAGGGCTTGATCTCCTGCCGTGTAGTACTCAGTCATGCCATCATTTTGCAGCTTATAAAAAGAGTCACGGTGCTTGACACACATTCACATATGGAAAAGAATTGAGCTCTGAGCATTGCTTCAAAGAAATGGTACAGACTGCTCATTTCTGAAGACCCCTTGAGTTTTTACCTTTTACTGTGTAAAGGCCAGGATGCTGCAGAGCTCTAGTATGCTTTGTGTCACTGCCTGTTCCAGTGACATCTAGCCATCATCTAAACATCTAAAGCAATCTCAGTTCATTTTGGCTAGGTGTAGAAAGCTGTATTTGGACTTATTTTTCTTTCCACAAATTCCAAAGAAAGTCTCATCCAACTGAAAGTTTTAAAAGCATTTGAAACTCATGTAATTAAGGCACAGTTAAAAATTCTTAGTCTTTTAGATAAACCTGTCCAAGCTCATCCACCTAATTAGTGGATAAAGATGCAGGAGAGAGAGAGACTTTAAAAGGAGCTTGCATTATGAACACTTAATGTGAAATCTAAATTCATCCTGGCTGGGTAKTTAGATACATGTATGGAACTGAAAATTGTTATGCAAAACACAATATTTAGAATGTGCTGGAGTCTGATAGAAGTTACAAAGGGGTTGCTGCTAATACTGGTTGTATGTGTAAAGGAGTGCTATAGTAATGCCTCTTACAATGTGGAATGGATATGCAAAGAGAGCTTGAGTGACTGAGGTATCTTCTGCTACCTAATATTAGTTAGAAGATGAAAATTTTGGCAGATTCTACAAGTGCGYAGTGTTGGAGATGGGCAAACTGCACAGTAGGACCTGGAAATACAGTTAATAAACTTCTCAAACATCTGGAAGAAAATATTCAAAAATATAAATAGTCAGCAGAAGGGTAGATTTGGAAAGCAAGCAATACTGAGAGACTCCTTGGTGATAAGAGCAAAATAGACATGAGTTTTCATTGTGATAGGCAGGAGAAGGAAATGAATGCAATATGGGCTTTACATGATGAGGCAGAGAATCAGACTAAGTAGCGACTCCCCACACTGTTCTTCGTGTCTTGTGTTTGTGACCACATCTGAGCTTGGCTTTGCCTCACTACTGAGCAGGAGATGAGCRTAGACCTCTGAGAAGCACAGGAATACTGAATTATAATTAGATTTTGAGAAGCCGTGTGTTCCTTATTTAGCAAAAAACTCAAGCATATCATAACATTGAAAACTTGAGACTTCAGGGAACTTGGGGCACATATAGGATTTTGAAGATGCATGTATTTACATTCCTGATGAGGAATAGATATATATGTATTCTTTAAGTTAGATATCAATCAGGACTCCAGCAATGACAAGAACTTCTTTGTGACAGACAGAACAACCTGGAGTGCTGTTGTTTAATATCTGCTCAGGAGAAGGAAGGTGTGCTGATTTAGGGTTTTGTAGATTTCCTGGAAGTCCCTAGGAAGGCAGTCCTCTACCCATGACAAGTGTGGGTCTTTCTGAGCTCATGCAATGGGAGGTATTTTGTGTTTCTGTGTCAGCCTTCAGAAGAGTCTGAAGCACTATGGTATTAAACCACAGAATTCACAGTAGTAGAGTGAGATATCTTGTTTGTCTGTTCACTATCAGGTAAAATAAGRTGTGGAAAGTTTAACTGACTTGTCTTCTGTTGTACAAGTCTGAGGACCTGCCAGGAATGGAAATACCCTTGACCTCTTTCTTCTTGACAGCACCAAGCCAAGGGAACTTCCACAAGGTCTCCAAGGATTTTCTCATACAGCAAAAGCTTTCAGCCTCAGTCCAATTTTAGTAAATTAGGGAGGCTAGGGAAAAATAACCAGAGAAATGCCATGAGTTATTCATGTGCTTGCAAACAGTGTGGAATGTGAGGGCTGAGATGCAGAAGGTATCTGCGCCTGCCCAGGAAAATGCCAGAGCAGTTCAGGTGGCTGGCTGGCAGGGATCCACACAGCAAGTGAAGGATGACTCAACAACATGAGGGGAGATGCAATGCCCTGCAGTGCCTCCTGTCTTTCAACAGGCTGACCTAGGAAATGGAGAGCAATGCTGTCTACCAAGGTCACTTCCAGGAAGCAGCATTTATGAGTGAAGTGGAGGCAGTATGGCTTCAGTGCTAAACCTCCCCAAATCTGTGGCAGGAAACTTGAGCTCCTGCTCAGCAAACTATTTAATTTTGCATTTAAGCTAAGCCATATGTAAAGATACATCTGCAAATCTTATAATCCTACTGCAGTTTAGGGATCTGTCAGACTGTAGGCATAGGGGCAGAAATGCCTCAGTTGTCTATTTAAGATGGTGCTTTACAAGTTTCAGAAAGGAATTTTAGGACACGATTGGCTGAAAAACTACAATGACCAGATTCAACTACCCAATAAATTCCTACTTCTCTTGCATCTTTCGTGAATCCTATAGCAGTCTTTTAATCTTCCTAGGTGTCAATTTCCTTAAGTATGAAATGTGAGTAACATCCATTCTCCAGGTGCTAGTACTGCATAATGAAACAGCTCTTTGAATGGAATACATCATAAAGACATATCCTTTGGCTATTATTGTTTTAATTAATAGGCATATATTCCTTCTTAATGGTGAATCACATGTAACTGCTTTTGTGGATCAAAGCCTAAGAAAGAAAGAAGCCTACTTCTGCCGATATTTTTGAATTCCCATTAAGAACAGCTTCCTGAATAAAGTGTTTGGTATTTGAATTATTTGGGTCCATATTTTTAACAGCAGTTAGGCGCATGACTCTTATTGAAATTGATGAGATTAAGTACCTAAACACCTTTAGCAAAGGTGGCCCCATAGCTTTTCTCATGCTCCTGGAATACCTGTGGGCAAGGTAGGCAGCTGGGTAAGTTACATTTTTGTATTCTTCTGACTCCTACAGACTAGGAATTTAAGAATGATTAATACTGGCTTACTTCTGTTATTTCTGCTGTCAATATTAATTTGAGTCCTGTGGGAGCTGCATTAGAGTTGAGGACTACTGAAAGACACTGTGGCAGTGGTCTCAGCTGAATTTAGACTCCTAAGTGAATTTTTAAAACAGGTCAAAAATAGATTAATTCTTACTACACATGCCTTTCCAAGACCCCTGAATCTGCTCCAGCAACTATGACTACTGGTCAGCTTCTAGAAGCCAAAAATAACAAGTATAAATATTATATTTTACCTTAAGTATTATTCTGGCTGTGATAGCAATCAGCTGATGCAACTACTGAATGTTAGTAGCTGATTTCAATTGCACATCAGAGAGCCATCTCAGAATACAACCTTGGTGTATTAGGTACTGTACAAAGACGACAGCAGATGATTCTTGCTCGGATGGACCAGCAATCTTCCTTGCTCATTATTTTACATTGTTTCTTTATTTCTGTTGTGTCTTCTGTTTCTAAGCTATTTGTGCCATCCCCTGATAGTTAACTGAGGCTTGAGTTTTTTCATCTTCAGTGTGTTTATTCTTTTTTCTCCTTTCCTTTTTTTGGGGAAGTCAATATCTTTTTTTTTTTTCCCTCTTTCCCTAACATTGAACCCACTCTTCTCTTGAAGAAGTCCTACTCTTCCTTATTGCTTGTCTGATAGGCTCCACCTTTGCTTTATTGAAGTCAGATTTTCAATGTGCCTGAATTAGCAATTTCCTTGATATTAAGAAAAGAATGCCAGCTTACCTCTGCTGAGTCTGCCCTCTTGTTCTTCTCTTTGATCTCAACATTATATTACTTCCCACCTCCATCATACAATATTTACCGTTTTATAACATTGTACAGACATTATTAAATGAAACATCATAATGATGGGATAAGGTAGATAATAAGTATTATGCTTATTACTCAGATAAATAAACATAGGCAAAAATGTAACTAGAGCCAAGGTCACAGAAGTCAATGTATAAGTTTATATTAATCCAGAGATCTTTTGTTCTCAGCTCTCTGGTACATCAGCTACATTTCATGCTACTGCACTGCTGATCTTTGTGGCCAATGGCAAGCATGGCTTCTTAGCAGAGCAGCTAGCCATCAGCAGTGAGGAAGCTATCAGCAGTGATTCTGATGTTTGTGGAAGCAGCTCTATCTTCTGCTATCACCTGTATTCAACTCAGTACTATTACAGTTCAGTAGATTCATGAACTGCCTTCTCATCATAGTCCAGTGGTCTCAGCATTTCCAAGGACAGAACAGTTTCGCCAATGATTTCTGTGTAGTAGGACTCAGTTTTGTTTCTGTGTAGAGTTATCCTTAACATTCACACAGTTTCAAAAAGTCAGCATGATCCACAGTGACATGCTCTGGAGTGTGTTTGAACAGGAAGTAAAAACCTAGAGGGAATCCTGCAAATCCACAGGATTGTTGCCAACTGTACATATGGGCTGTGGTTTTGTTCAAGTCATTCCCTGGAGTGTCACAGCCAGAGGGAAAATTAAGTAAACAGTTCCACTGGCCACCCTCTCTTCCACCCCCACCTCTCTCCAAACTTGGATCCCTTTCCAAAAAGCTCATTTGCAATTAAGTAGTTAGTTTCACATGAGTTCATGATGCTAGGGGTTATGGAACACTGCAATGAGTTGGGTCTTCCAAGTGCTCTCACATGGCAGGAAGGCTTTCCATGGGAAGAACTAAAGACATCTCCCTCAGTGGAGGGTCTTGAAATAATAGAGACAAAATATTGCAGTGAATTTGGGAATATGGTTCCTCTTGGAGCATATTGCACAGGTACCTTTGAGAGAGACAAGCTCAATAAAAAGATGTCACAATAGCTCCTAGCTTGTGGGAAAAAGGTAAGTTAGTGACGAAATAGACAAAAAGACCACTGAAACCAGGAGGAAGATTACCTTGTTGACTTTAGGGGATGTAAAGCCTGGCTGAATGATGATGAGTGTTGATGTGAGAAAGTATTTTAGAGGGTAAACAGCCTTTCAGAAACTGTTTTGGATTGTGAAGAGCATGACTATATATAATCCAACTAACTTTGGATTAACAACTTTAAGCAACTGAAGTGTTAAGTAAAATATCAGGGAATGTTTCCTAACAGTGAGGTCTGTTAGCCTGAAACTGGTTCTCAAGGGAGAAGTGAAAGCCTCTTAGGGGAATAAGAAGTAAATGTTCCTTTCCTGCCCTCTTCTGGAGGGAACAGAGCTTGTCTAATTGATCTACAGAAGCCTTTCCATCCTTGATTTCCTCTCATTTTCTTTGAAAAAGCCATCTGATTTAATTATATAAAATTCAAGAGTACAACTGCAAGAAGAGTTGATAAAATAAAGAGCAGCTTTAATGAGGCTAGAAAAGGAGTAAAAGTGGAGTCAGCTCAGTGAGTGAGTGAGACCAATCAAGAGAGATAGAGTGCCATCTGTCTCATAGAGGA
Organism: Rhea americana; assembly: GCF_003343005.1. Taxonomy (NCBI): domain Eukaryota; kingdom Metazoa; phylum Chordata; class Aves; order Rheiformes; family Rheidae; genus Rhea; species Rhea americana. Next base: position 455,180 of record NW_028185506.1, on the reverse strand, counting down.
ATGACCTGGAGCATGTGTCCACACATGGGTTTGGCAAAGAGAAACAATGACAAGAGATTGGTCAGAAAAACAAGTTTTTTACAGAATGTACCTATTTTATGCATTCGATTCTATTAGCTTATTAATTAAAATTAAACTTAGTAGGAAGGCTGGACAGGACAGGAATTTCATCTAATGTAAAGAATGTACATTAATACCCAGGTATTCCTTAGAAGAAGAAAGAGAAAGGTATCATTGTCTATCACTGAAATTTTTAAATATCTTCGTATATAGAGTGGTCCCATGGGCACTGGACACAACTCTAGGGCCTGAGTGCGCTGGAGCTCTGCTTCAGTCTGTCTCCTTCCTGGAGTATAGAAAGTTTAGAACTTCATCTAACCATCAGGCTTTGACAAGGGGCCTCTTTTGATGCCTATATATGCTTCAAAGGACAAGAGAGCATGAACACTTTGGAAATTTGACCACAACTGTATGGCTAGAGATGCTGAATCAGAAGGAAGTAATTGCAGTTGATGTATCTAAATGATGGAGACCCAAAGAAATACAATGAAGGTGTTGATTGAGAAATTACTTGAGTAGAATTAAGGAAAAAAATAAAGAGAAACTGCAGTGGGCTTTGGATATGCAGAAACCCTCGGGACAGGAGAAGGAATGCTTAGATGGCTGCATTCCATTTTAAGCAGAAGATAATACAATCAGGGGCACTAGATATACCCCCATGCCTAATAGGCCAACAGCACAACTATGCAAAGATAATTTACGATATCAGTAGCAGAGACTTAATCAGCAGAAAAGGAAGCTGTTTGGAAGCTGTTCATTCTGATAATGTTACAATCAATCTATCTTTGACTAAGGGGCACTTGGATTCACTCCGCAATTACAGTGAGCAGCACGCCTGAACTACTGTATCAGGAGATAACAATATCTGGGAAACTACGAAACAGTAGGTGTGATCTGCTTTTAGTTATACAACCACAGAGCAGGAGTAGGTGATGAACTGAGCCACTCTGAAGTAGGTGTGTGATCAAACTAAGTTCCTGTAGGTTGATTCATTGTTTGGTACTCCCTGCCCCTCTGCTGACATTATGCTCCAACAGCAGAATCCACAAAGATCCAGGTGTCTCAGCGGACTGTGTTGTGAGGAAATAGGGTGTCTAATGCCTATTAATGTCAGTGGAAGAATAAGCACGCAGGGTATTGAATCAAGGCTTGAATCAAGGATGAGGGGAAAGAGTGTCTCCTCAGMAAGTTTGCTGATGATACCAATCTGGGAGGAGTGGCTGACACACCTGAGGGCTGTGCTGCCATTCAGAGAGACCTAGACAGGCTGGAGAGCTGGGTGGAGAGGAACCTCATGACGTTCAACAAGGGCAAGTGCATAGTCCTGCACCTAGGGAGGAATAACCCTAGGCACCAGTACAAGCTGGGGGCTGCACTGCTGGAAAACAGCTCTGCAGAGTAGGACCTGGGAGTGCTGGTAGATGACAAGTTGACCATGAGCCAGCAGTGTGCCCTTGTGGCCAGGAAGACCAATGGTCTCCTGGGGTGCATTAGGAAGAGTGTTGCCAGCAGGTCGAGGGAGGTGATCCTGCCCCTCTACTCAGCCCTGCTGAGGCCTCATCTCAAGTCCTGTGTCCAGTTCTGGGCTCCCCAGTCCAAGAGAGACATGGGTCTACTGGAGAGAGTCCAGCATAGGGCTACAAAGATGATCAGAGGGCTGGAGCACCTGCCCTATGAGGAATGGTTGTGAGAGCTAGGCCTGTTTAGCCTGGGGAAGAGGAGACTGAGGGGGGGAATCTTATCAATGGGTATAAGTATGTGAAGGTAGGGTGTCAAGGGGACAGGGACAAACTCTTTTGAGTTGTCCCGTGTGACAGGACAAGAGGCAATGGGCAGAAATTGAAGCACAGGAAGTTCCGCCTGAACGTGAAGGGGAATTTCTTTATTGTGAGAGTGATGGAGCACTGGAAGAGGTTGCCCAGAGAGGCTGTGGAGCCTCCTTCTTTGGAGCTATTCAAGGCCCACCTGGATGCAACCCTGTCTAACATGCTCAAGGTGGGCCTGCTGAGCAGGGGGATTGGACTAGATGATCTCCAGAGGTCCCTTCCAACCTTACTGATTCTATGATTCTATGATTGTATATGTTTTATATATCCCATCTGTATACACAGATAGATAGTATTTTAGAATGAATGTCTCCTTAAAGTCTAGCTGCAATTCCCGGTCAGCTTTGGCTTATGGTAAGGAAACTCTGCCCCTTCCTGTAGAGAGAAATGCTGCAGTTCAATTTTGGACGTGCTCACAGTGCATTGCTCCACTCCTGCTGTATGGTTTTAGCTACCAGGATAAGTAGCGAAAGCAGCAGACTAGCAGTCTGTACCAAGACCTGGATTGGTTTCTGGCTCTAGAACCCACTTCTTGGGGTCAAATCTGTGCCCTTTTTTCTCCCAGAGTAAAATTGAGTAATTTGTGCAGAGGGCTACAGATGGAAAACATGGTCATTYCTGCACTTCTCTCAGCTATTTCAGTTCATCAAAATTATTGTTGTAACTCAGATCTCACAGGTGAGATATTACTATTCCCAGCCAGAATAAACAAACATATAACTAATACCTTTACAGAATATCAGGGCAAGCATCTGTTTCGAAAACAAGGAGAGTGTTTAATTAAATATGAACACATGGAAATCGGAGTGCTGTTTTCCTAATCACGGTCAAAATAGGTGTTAAACAAAGGTTTTCTCACTAATATTTTATCTTTGAGTAGAAAATCAGAAAACGATAATATCCATGTAATAAACTAAGGTTATCACAATTGAACATTGTGTGAAAAATCTGTAGTTGGAAAATTAATTTCATTTTTCCTTCTCTCAGTAGCCAAAATATTTTTGATTAGATTTTTTTATAACCTAATAAAAATATTCAGAACCATTTTTCTATAAATTTAAGAAAGGTCTCATCCAATGCCATTCACTGCTGTTCTGCACAATAGGCCAGGTGTAACTTTTTATTATCATTTCTGTTCTGAAACAGTCTTCAGCAGCAAAAGTACTTGGAAATGAACTTAATGAGTACTTAATAAACCATAGAGAAAAAGGAAAGCATTTGGTTCATATTGCTGTTAGTGGCAATAATCATTGCCCAGACAATCAGGGATTCCAAAAAGATGTCATAAAACAACTTTATATTTTAACAGCATGAGAGACATTCAAATTTTTCATATGGACCAAAAAATAAAAACAAAAAAAGGACAGAGGGAGATTTCCTTTTGTCATTCAGTGAGAGATCACTTCATGCTTTCCTTTGGTGTGTTATGCAGCCAATTGCAAAGCCATGTCATGAGAACAGAGGAAAGCAAAGGATCTCAGCTTTCACTGGGAATGGGTTGAAGATCTGGTGCCTGAGACAGTGGGCTGGACATGGCCCAGCAGCAGGGGCTTTCTGTCCCACAACAGCAAGACACCTCCAAGGCCTGCTGGAATGGCAAGGATCCTTGCAGCAGCATCTCAACAGGCTCTTGGCAGACTGGCACCAGCTAAGCATCTGATTTGTATAGGTGCTCCACATTTAAGAGCACGTCTAATTCAATCATCAGCAGATTGGAAGCTATCTGTGCATCTCCCATATAGCATATTCTTGTAGGCTTTAAAGCAATCTTCTCCTCATCAGCCTTCCCTCTTGTCTACCTATATGTCTGTGTAAGATGTGGTGCTTCCCCCTTGGGCATACAGCACTAATCCCATTTACTCAGCCCATCAATTTAACAGTTCTAAATATTCACATCAGTTAGATGGATACATCTGAAACATCAGCAGCATCATTCAGCCTGCAAGTGAGGGGGAGAGCAGTGTTGTGATCAGTGGGAGGCAATTTTCTGATGTTGGCAAAAGCAGAAAGAAGTTACTCAAAATGTTGAAGGCTCAAGTAAATCACAGACACACAAACACACATACACACAGAGCAATATGGACCACCTATGTGTAACTCTTTGCATATACGTGCACACACTGTTGCAGTTTCACTTCTGACGGTACCTGTTTCTGTCAGCTAGCCATTTCTCTCAGGCCATAGCTTCAGATTTTTACAAAACTCTTGCACTTGCTTTATGTGGGTTCATAAGCATGCCTATGTGCTCAGGCCAATCCTTTCTGGTCCTGCCCACTGTATTTTCACTGGTATTGGTGCGAGTGGTGTGGTCAAGGGGGATGTAGCTCCTGTCTATGTTAGCATGGGCATGTCCCACACAATCCCTGTTTCCTTCTCTTGCTTAGGCTGGAAAGCATGTGTGGAAGAATTTAATGGGGAACAAAGTCAGAGGACACCAAATACTTCTTAGAGAGAACACTGATCATGTGCATGTTCTCTTCAAGTTGCAAAAGAAGGTTGACCCGAGGGGGCTTTATACTTAACTCAGTTCTCAGTATAGCAGTTATACATCATGTTATACAACAAGGCCTTCTACAAAGAGTCTGCAAGAAACTCAAGAAGCTGTAGAGGCTCTCAACCTCTTGCCACTGCTTCCGATGATCTTATGCTTTGGAATAACCAGCAGCAGCTGCTGAAAATGCAATGGAGACTGCAAGGAGTTTTTGTTTGCCCTTCCTCCAGGACTAGAGACCTTGAACATTTCACTACCACTTTACTCCTAATGTGGAACAGACCTTGGCTTATGGTTTCAATCACTTGCATGAGTGACACCTGACTTCTCTTTACCCACTGGAGGTTAAACAGAATTGAAGTGACTGTTTTCTCCTAGGATATTGCGGTCTTTGATGTGCAAAGAGCACATGTTTGTCAGCCATTTTGACATGGCATGTTTGTTGCATCTATTCTGTTCTTTTCTTTTCTAGCTGGTTCCTGAACTCTTAAAAATGTTTTTTGACTTGTGCTAGTGGAGGTAATATGTGCTAACAAAAATCTCAATCAAGAAATTTCAAGCGCTAGCTGGCTCCAAACTTGAGAATCATCTTTGATGATCCAAAATTGAGTTCTGCCATTCAAACTGGAAGGCAGATATCCACCATTTTGAACTGAGACTTAAGACTGAGATGCAGTAAGAAGAGGAGTTACAGTGGATGTCCTGTTTCCTCATCTCACTTCTCAAGACCTAAAGACTTCTATAAGGAGACTGTAGTGTTTTGGTGTAGTGGACAATACTACTTTTCCCAGGCTGAGAGCACTTTGGGCAAAAACTATGCAGTGACTTTACGATTCAAGAGGAGTAATCAAGCCTTGCATCAATAGTGTTGCAAAATAAGTCAGATCAAATGAAGGTCCTTTGTTCATCTTATTGCAATAGGAGGTTTTGGCAAAGAGTAGCATTTGAAGTGTGCACTTTTCAACCACTGGCATTCTGCAAGCCTGACATGCCCCTAGGAATCCAGAAAGAATTCTTCAAGCATGAAAATTATTTTCCCCCCAACAGCTCTGCCTCTCTTTCTCCTCCAGGGGCCAGAGCACGCAAATAAGATCCAAGAGGATCTAAAAGCCTTGTCATTCTTTCTGTTGGCTTCATTGGGCTTTGGATCAGGACCTGAACTTTCAGGGACAACTAACTTTTAAAATTGTTTGAATAATGAGAAAGCCAAAACTTCCCACTTGCTGTTTAGGGCTACATTGGTTTATCCATTGTGCTTATCAGCAGTTTGTGTGCATCAGTAGGTACTGATGGAGATACAGGTGTTATGTTACTGCAGTAGATCAGGTCTAGCTCAATATCCTTCTTTTGCAATCTCATTTTTCTCTGTTTCATTTATTGGCCTTAATTGCCCGTATTGTCCCATACCTTGGTACAACAGGACCAAATATTCTCTTGTCCTAGAACAATGGGGATGTACTTGGTAGAGAACAGCAGAAATCTTAGCCAGTATAGCTTTAGTTAAATGTGTCAGCAGTGGTGATATTCAACTGCCAGAGAGCATTTTGCTGGGAAAAGAATGAGAAGAATTACACAGCTGAGGATGCTACAGGTCATCTGCATGGGGATGAGGTCTAGGTGGGAAAGCAGAAGATCCAGACTGAGGGGAGAGTGAGACATCTAGAGAGGGTGGATGGGAGGTAACAGACAGGACTATACGGAGAGTGGAAACAGAATTCAGGACTCAGAGTGAAGATAATGGCAAGGATGGGATGTTTACATACAAGGTAGAAACAGCTTTCAGCTAGGAGGCCATTAAAAATGGTGGTGCTCTCCTGCTTTCACTTGGCACTGGTTGCTTGTTCTCACTGCTCTGTGTGGTATCTCTGTGAGATCTCAGGCTGCAACAGGGTCAGCTGAATGAGATGACTAACCTGGCTGAAAACGAATTGTTTCCCCTCTGCCCTCTGCGTTTAACAGTCAATGGATCAGTTCCAAGATTTGACTCCCACACAGGTCTTCAAGCAATGAACACTGGCACAAGAGAGGGGATAGAAAAGCACAGCCAGGGGCTGTCATCAGTCAGAAAGAGTGGGGACAGGGAGAGCTACATTCCCGTATTTCACACTCTCTTTCTTCTGAAAGTATAAGGCTAACACAGCTAGTGGATTAGTAAGAGCCTACCCTGGTGCTTAGGCTTAAGGAGATTATGTGAAGAAGTAAGAAATACCTTAAAGGCCGAGCAGGCCTAGGCAAAAATTAACAGTCATTTAATGACCACAAGCCATTGCTGTTCACAGGCTGTAGGCTGCACAAGTCATTACACAACATGTGAGGAATCCACGTAGGCAGCCTGGCTTTCTCAGGCAAAACTTGATCCACAGGGCCTCACCACATATACTTTGCTCTCAGCTTCGGCAGCCTACAGTCCTTAGCAGCATTCCCACTAGGGAGCAGCAGCAGTATAAACACATGTAAGTGGATATAATTAAAGTGATTAAAAAAAAAAAAGACTAAGTTTAGACCAGCTTTAGACAGAAGGAGCAATAGACAGAGCTTTGGGTTAGGTTTAGTTCAGTTGGTTAGAGCATGGTGCTAATAATACCAAGGTCATGGGTTCAACCCCTGTATAAGCCACTCATTTGAGGGTTGGACTAGATGATCTCCAGAGGTCCCTTCCATCCTTACCAATTCTATGATTCTATATCCCAGGAGGTGAGATTAGCAAAACAGGTAGATCAGAGGCAAGAGAGAATTTTCAACTTAATGGAGAGAACTCCTTAGGATATTTTTTTCCCAAATAAAACTTATAGGACTTTATCACTGTATTGCCTGGTACCACAGGAGGTGGGCTAAATCCTCACCTGGAGTAAAACTGGTAAGCTTTCATGCCAGCAGGACTGAGGATTTATCTCAGTTGTGAATTGGCTTGGGTGTGCTGATGGCCACAGTCAGGGTCACGTCTTATAGGTGCTGCTGCATCTGTTGCAGTCTATGACCCCTAATGAGAAAGAGGGCAAGGAGTCACACACCTTGAAGACCATACAATGATTTAATAGCAAGTCCAGCCCCAAGAACTCTTACCTAAGTTGTGCTCGGTTGCCTCTGCCTTGGCCAGCTGCCTTTTGTGAAAAGATCTGGTCGCCACAGGAGAGATACTGTGAAGCTGTTGAATCACCCTCCTTTATTCTCGTTTTTTTTTCAAGCTTTGATGTGAAGAGATAAAGACTGCATGTCCCACACCCATCCAACCACCTATCAGCTGCTGCAGTGGTTTAGTGCCTCACAGTGCTTCAAGCAGGATTCATCTCCTCTTCACTCCCATTTTCTCCTCGCTTTGGACTTTGTTATCAGCTGTAAACTGAACTGGAGCTAGATCACACACATCACTAGATTATTCTTCCCTGAAAACAGAATCCAGAGTGACTCTGGTTAGCCACAGGAGAAGAGAGACAACCTACAAATCCCCGATCACAGCGGAGTTTTGGTGGCCGCTGTGCACCGGCACAAGCAAGCAAATTCCAAGAAGATGTAGTCATCTGCAGCTCTGTGAAGACAGGAAAGTGGTTACGAACACTTTCTACCTCAGAAAGAGAGAGACCAAACCACAGTCTGGCTGCAACCTCTCCTCATTCTTTTTGATAATCTGCTATTCAGAAACATTTGCTGAGGCACAAGGGTATCCTGGCTGGGTAGGTGTAAAAACAATCAAATAAATGGATGCAAAGATGCTGGTTTATCTCTGGCCAGCTCAAACACAGCCTACTTACAGCATTCATACAATAGCACTTGTGCAAAAGAGAACAGAAAGAAACATTTCTTCCACAGAACTACCTATACACTGAGTTCTGGGATGGGAAAACCTGCTTGGGCATGCAGCGTAACCATCCGCTTCCAGTCAATACAAGGCTATTTTGCCACAGCATGGGCTCTATGGCCTTGGTGACTCAAATGCTGCATCTTCTTCTTGCTCTGAGGTTATCTGGCAGGCAAATAAATCTTATCATTTGAAAGTTTTCCTCCAGTTTTCTGCCTAAATGTTCTCCACCTTAATAATCCTTGTGTTGAATGAACCTTGTGTTCATTCGCATCTCTTCATCTGAAGAGGGAGCAAGTATTTGCATATATTCCACAAGTATTTGCATGTATTCCTACCTTGACAGTAAGTGGTAGAATTAATAATGAGTCTAACTCTCCTTGAACATTACTCTCCAGTTGAAAGTTTCCTGAAATATATAATTAGCAGTTTAGAGGTCAGATTTTCCACCCAGTCTAACCTACGTGTATGCCAACCAGAAATGATAGGGGTTGGGGGAATGAGGAGAAGAAAATACTGTTGATTTCTTCCTAGCCAATTTTAGCAGTCTTTCAGGGGCTAGCTGAAGTTACATGTTCCCATAACATCTCTTTCCTGCCATGATATGCCCCTTGCTTTAGGCACTGTAGGAGAAAGTATATCTCTGTGCTGCTCCCCGAAATCCACACCATTGCTGTAAAGCTGCATGGTTCCTTTTCTGCCTCAATCTGAAAAGACCACAATAAATCACAGATTCTGCTCTCCATTAGTRATACCAGAGATTTCACAGTTCCATTATCAAATTGTTTTACTGAAGCCTGGAATTTGCCACAGTCGGTGTCCTTTCAAAATTTGTCAAGTTTACTTTAGAAAAAACAGGTAACATTACCTTAGTATTTGCAATATTCCTTGTGCTGCTCTTCCCACTTCAGTGGAAGACTGCTGAGTATCTGTCCCAGGCTGTTCAGACACAGGCTAAAATAAATGTTCTTCAACTTCAAAATAAACAATAGAGGCTAGTGTGCAGTTTGTATTATTCATGTTCATATTGAATTCCAGTTTGGATTTACAGAGAGGTGCCCCAGAGTTTTTAAGCCTGTCACTCCAAAATACAGCAGGATCAAGGGGACTTAGTTATGCATTGGTCTTGTCCATGAGGCACACATGGCTTTGCACATAGTACTCTAAAATGAGAGCAGGCTTCATCTAATGCCTGCACTGATAAGAGCTGCTCTGCTTCCTACTTTTCCTCATGTTGGTCTCTATACTGCCCGGGGATCATTTCACATCCTCCTAGAGACATATGAGATGCGTTTGCCACTGCTCTTGAGGCAGGCTTGAAAATCAGCAGTGCTGCTGCATCTGGAGTGCAGGCAGCCAGGACCACACAAAATGTGGCTCCTATTGGGGCTGTTCTGCACAGCTGGAGCAGGTGGGTCTGCTGACTTTTTCTACATGAGTGCACTCAGTCTAGAAGACAGACAATAAAGTTCTTGATCAAGTCCATGCGTACTGTCTTGGGTTGTCTCTCCACCCAGACACAATTCCTATAAGGGTACCTCATACAGAAACTCACAGAGAAACAATAACTTCACTGGACTTTGAAGTAGAAGTGAGGGCATATGTGTTTTCATGTGTATATGCAGATGAGGAAGTTTCCCAAAGTAAAGTCTCTGTTTTGAGATGAGAGTGTATTGCCAGCACTCTGCAAATAATAAATAATAATAACAGTACAAGAATTCTTCCACAGAGTAATTCATCAGCCATAAAAATTACCATAAATATTCTCCAGCCTCTGCTCTGACAAGGCAAAAGCCAGAAGTTTAACATGCTGTATAAGGGGAAAAGCGAAATTCTCCAGGGCAGTCCTTTAGTGATTAGAAAGTTTCATTGTATTCCTGCTCTAAGCTATATGCTACACAAGTTCAGAGTTAACCCAACTGATTATTCAGACCTGCATGCAGAGACTCCAGGCTCAGGAGTGTACAAGGCCTCCTCAAAGCCTTCAGCATCCTTCTGATGGTCTTGGTGTCATCTGGATGTCTCTACCTAATAAAATCCCAGCAGGCATGCATTTTGGAAATTTGATCCTTCTGTAAATCTCTAGTTATTTCTCTCTGGCACAGTGCAGGTTTGATGGCAAAAAATTTTAGATTATTTTGGATGATGAGAAATTTGTGGCATATGCTGGGGTGGCAGAAGATGACAGGGAGTTGATGCTSCATGGAATTTTTTAGCTTACAGGATGTTTGTGACTGTGGTGCCCTGAACTTGCTGATATAGGTGATCTTGTCTAAATGCCAGATGGCTGTCATTTAATTTCCTGTGTTGCTGGGGTGGGGCTGAGTTGGTACCTTTTTAGCAGAGACTTGTAGAAATTACTAGGAGGGATATCTTTAACAATAATTGTTTTTCTATCCCTTGTACAGTTTGATTGGAGTCACATTAGGAGCATTGATTCGTGATCCAGGCAAGCTGGAATGAGACAGCATTACTTTGGCAAGATGACAGTTTCACAAGCAGGCACTCTTCTTGTTCTTCTGTTAACCAAACCACTCCAGGAATAATTGCACTGTTAATTCATTTCAAATATGTTGCAGCATCTGAATTTCCCAGCTACTCAGCAATTAAAACAACATGCTTGTTAGAAGTCAGCTGGGGAGTGGCTTGTGTGATGGTGGTATTAATAGGATGAAAACAATCAGAAAGATAGCGGGCATTCTTCTGAGATATTGAAAACCCTTAAAGAGGCCCTTAGTTATGCAATAATTTCTTTGCAAGCAAATACATGCCCATTATCAATATTATTGTGCTGATTGTTGATATCCCACTGACATGAACAATTTAGAGAATCGCAAGTATTACGCAGCTCTCCTGCCAGTTCAGAATAGGCTGACACAGCTACCTATTTGAGGAGATTAGCTGGATTTTATTTGCATAAGAATTTAAAGTGACAAAACTACTTACCACACCCAGGAAATGATCATTAAAAATGAATTAGTGCAGATTCTTTTATTAGCTGTATGGTTAACTTCTGAATGCTACAGTAAATGCCAACTCCAAGGAGGGATGTCCTGAAATATTTTTCCTTATGTCTTCCAGGTTTGGGGAAGCACAGAGCAAACTACCAAAAAGGGTAGTTTCCTTAATCAGAATGACGAGAAAATCCTTGCATGCCTTTTGCTACTCATGCGCAATCCTAGCAGCTTTGTAAGTCTGGGGCAGCCTATACATAATGCCAGTGAATACGCTGAGATATCAGACTAAAATAGTCATACAGCATTGGGCCTCACTCTCTGTTAAAGTTCTCCTGAATCTTGCTGGCAGTAAAAGGAGCTCTTCAGGAAAGGTAAGCTGCTATAGGCATATCCGTGGGCTTCTGCCACAGCAACATAAAGGGAGGTCAGCTGCAGAAGTGAATCAGTCTCAGGAGCTCAGGTCTGAGCATACATATGAAAGCAGATAAGGAAGGTATGAAAGAGGAGATGCAAAAGAGAACACAGAGACTTCATCTCTTTAAAAAGTTTCGGTCTCATGGCTTTCTTTTCTTTTCTTTT
>NW_028185506.1:404165-443326 GCF_003343005.1 Rhea americana | reverse complement strand
TTTTTGTTGAGACTTCCCATTACATGCCCAAGGATAAAGAGCAGATTGACCTCATAGTTGAAATCAGATACCTGGGTATAATTTAGAGGGTAAGTACCCATCTCTGTCTAGAAGCTGTCACACTGGGCTGACACTGTTAAACAGCTCAGTGCTTTTGCTGGGAAAAACGAACAGAGATGTTGATGAAAATGCTGGATTCCTAAAATTCACCTACCTCGGTGGGAACAAAGTGCGTTTCATGGCAAGACAGAAGCGACAGAGGGTTTAAATAGTCCCAATCTCGGGCCGAGCGTGCCCTCTGCAGGCGGTCCGGAGCCCTACCGGTCAACTTGGCTCGTTAAAGGTCTGAGTCCTCCCAAGTCCTGAGAATGGGGGAACCCGATTTCCCAGGGAGCTGCCTGTCAGATAGAGCCCTCTCCTGCTTCGGCATCCAGCTGGATGGCTAGCTCCTCAAAAGAGTTTAGCTCCTGGAGGGAGCTGCTGGAGAGAGATAAGTACTGCTGGATCTAATTAAAAATAATGACCTCAATTTGGAATGTCAAGAACTTGTTTTTTTCTTTTTCTTTCAAAATTTTACTTGAGCCATTTTAATGTCAAAACACTATTTAAATTATTGCTAATAATTCCATTTTGAAACTTCCAAATTTTGAAGGTGTCTTTAGTAAATCTTTTAGAAAATACTTGCAGTTACTATAAGAAAGGTTGCCTGAAATGGATTTCCCTCCCTACCAACAGGAGAGTGGCATTTCAAATCCATTCCCAGCAGTAAGAGAGAAGTGAAAGAAATGCAAAATATCTACTAAGAGACAGTAAGAGTGATGAGAATACCTTATTTCTGGTGTATGACATTTACGTAGCTCTGTTTGACCTCTCAGAGCTGCAGAGTGCTGAACAGTGACTAGAAAGGAAATTGCAACTGATCCAACCCCAATCACAATTAAATCATTATCTATCCATACTCCTCATACGTGCATATATCTCTGCGGTGAATTGTGACTAAGGAATTTCCAGCCTTCCTAAGGAGGAACTGCATGCCAAAATCTGCATGAGACCAAAAGCAGCATGATAGCTTTGGAGAGCCAGGGAACAAGGTGCACTGGGATGAATTCAGCCACCAGAGGTTCTGGAATCCTGAGGTCCCTGTGCTTCGTTGCAGGCTGAGGCAGGCCAGAATGTGTGGCTTCCTTCCAAAGTGAGCTTGGGAAAAGTGCTCTCACTTCTCCCATCTTACTTTCTCCTAGAGCTAGAGGTTCAAACTGCTCAGCCACGCCTGTTTAATTACAGCCTGGCTGCAGGGCAGCCATGCACTTTGCTCATACTCTGCAATTCCAGTCAATGGCTGTGGCGGCTGTGGCGCTCCTGTAGTCTGATTCCCAGGATCCTGGCAAGTATGTCATCAAACTGCCAGTGCCTTCAGCATCTTCTCTTGCCACTCTCAAGGCAATTAAGAGACTAAAGAGGAATTAGGTGCCTGGCCCAAGGCCCAAACTGATTTCCGAGGGTCCCCGTGGCACCAGAATCTGCTAGAATTCTTCAAAAATCCATACCTGAATAGCCAGGGAAAATAAAACCTTATCTTGGTACACAGAAAGTTTTCCCTCAAGCTCAGGAGCTGGTAGGGTCGGGCAAGAAGAGTTTGTATTTCTGTTCACACATCTATACCTATTATGTGGCTAGAAGTTTGTTTCTAAGGATGTCACCAGCCTTTTTAATGTCAAAACATTGTTTAAATTATTGCTAATAATTTCATTTTGAAACTTTCAAAATTTCAAAAGTGTCTTTAGTAAATTTTTTGGAAAACACTTGCAGTTACAAGGTTTCCAGAAATGTATTTTTTCTATCTTTAAGCTTTTTTCTACCCTTCTAAGGTTTCTTCTTAGCTTTAAACTTTTTTCTATCTTCATTTTCTCTGTCTGTGGAATAAGAACAGGAATGCTCTGCACAGTAGTAGCAAATGACATTGGAAGACCATGATGGGGTAAGTCTTGCTATCTCTGAAGCCCACAGTGAAGTGCTTTTGCCTTCAGGGACAGTAGTGCATGGCCCATATAAGGAGGGGTGCACTTGTGGTTTTACGAGTCAGGACTGGCATTCAGGAATTTGAGGCTCCACACTTAATATTGCCAGAACATTCTGCCGTGAATACATGCATGTTGCTTAACAGGAAATCTTGTTCTCACAGTATTTGATGGGAGTCTTGCTACTAAATTCACTCCTTTGAGAAACAGAAGTAAAAAAAAATATGTCCTTTGAGGCAGAGGCTGTCTCTTGCTCTGATGGTTAGTGGGTCTTTAGTACATCAGTTACATAAGGAATAAGAATTGTAACACTGAATGTGGAACACTGGGAGAGAATTTCAGGCAGTGATTAGAGAAAAAGAAAAAACCTTGCAAAGACAACTGGCACACACTTTTGACTCATTTTTTTTGTAGACTATGCATCAGGAGAGAGAAATAGAAGAGCAGATCCCTGCAACCCAGAGAGCCAGATTGGTAGCAGATAGGGCAGGCCAATTTAATGTTGCAAGAAGGTCAAAACAGAAACATTAGCATCAAAGAAAGGAAGAGTGCTGAGAAACCCCAGTGCTCACAAGTAGCACTTACCAGAGGTATCATATGGACTTAACCCTGCTGTCATTATTCCTGTTGGAATGAAACGAGGTGAAGGCTATGACCTGCAAAGCAGAGGTCAGATGTTACAGGCCATCAGACAAAGGAAGTGAGAAGGGGGACAGGTTCTTCTTTGAGGCATTACCAGATGGCAGCTAATCTCAGTCAGAGGAAAAGACATGGTCACCAAATCTTCACAGGCTCTCAGAACCTGACACTCAGATATTATCAAGGGAAAAGATTATTTTTCTAAGTGCCACAAGGGAGACAATGAAGTTAATAGGAGTGCTGATTTGGGATAGAAACTGTCAAGATCAAATATGTAACCTGCATTTGCTTGTTAATGGCTACTGTGTAGGAGCTGGAATCTGAAATGGCCTAGGACTGTTTCTGCCTCATCAAAAATTTTTCCTCCTCACACCTCTGTTGATTTATGCAAATAACTTTGTTTTTTGATTCTGAGGTAAGCTCAGTCAGTCAAATCAAGGCTGATATGAACTGGCAAAGGTCTATGATCAACAATGAGCCCTAGTGACTTGTTTTGTGGTAGTAGTGACAAAAATTCTGTTATCCTTGCATTCAGCTGCAAACATGTCAGCAGCTTTGCTGGGAATTCCTGTAAGATGTACTGAGGTGATATGCCAGCATATTTCCCTATCTTAAGTAGAAACAAGGAACACACAAACAGGCAGACAGGTAGAGAGAGATGAAGTTGGTAGTCACAAAGTGTCATGTACTTGAGCAGTAAGGCATGGTTCTAAGGATAGAAACCTAAATGCTTTTTGTGCGGCTCATCACTATTTGAGTTGTGTTGAATCTTGGCTTCAGCCTACTTCAATTTTGCTGTCTAGAAGAGAGGGAATAGAGACCCTGTTGTTCTGAGAAGTTAYGCCAAAAGCCACATGGAGAATGCAGAGCGGGGTTATCGCAGTGCATGATCTGTGATCAGCCTGAATCTCTCCCATTAACTTGTCCTGTGGCAGCAATGAGTTTGCTAGGACCACAGGCTAAGTGCTTTTACTCTCTACCTTTTGGAAACTTCAGTGCCATAATTTGAATCCCCCAGTTTGGCAGAGCACTCAAAAGAAAACAACAGCAGTTAAAGATGTTCATGAAATTCAGCATATGCTTAAATGCTAAGTCAGTTTATTCACTGCTGCAGCAGCTGGTTCTCCTCAGCCTTATACCTGCAAGCAGTATCACCCACACAACTACGTGCTTTTTTCCACCATGARTAAAAGCAGTGAAGATGTCATGCTTTACTGTGATGCTTAGCCACTTATTACCGTAACACTTCGAACTGGTACGATCTGATTTAAGGTACAATGCCTGCATGTTTGTACCTACAAGCAATATAATTTTGTGTGTCCACAAGATGGGACAATCAGCTTAGAACACTAGAGGTGAGAGTGGCAACACAGGTTGCAAGTGTGGGGCTGAGGGTTTAAATCTGTGTTTAAAATAAAACCATCTTGGGCTCCCTGGGGTATATGTGAGGCTACCACACAGTGGTAGATGTCCCAGTCCATTTCTGAGATACTTCAGCCACCTCATAAAAAAGCAAGGTTATGAACAGAGCAGAAAAATAAGCTTTATCTACAATTCAGACTGTAAAAGCTCTAATCTTTTGCAACGTTTTGCTGTTGCATCCTGGAAAGTTCTGCTTCATCTTTTCAGTGTTATTAAAGATTCTATTTCAAAATGTTCTTCATATGTTAAGTGTATATCTAACACAAGAAACAAAATACACATTGCTTGTAAAGATCCTTTCTCTACCTTTTCACAGAATTTAGCAATCTTTAAATTCCCTTCAAAATTTAGTTCTCTTGAAATTGAAGTGTCTTTCTGGTTTCTTTTAGAGATCTTACTGTTATCACATAGGATGGACCCTGCAGGACAGGCAATCCTTTTAAAGTGAATGGACAGTGTTCCTCTAAACTGGCAGCTGTTTATTGGGGAATGGCTGTGAAGTTACATTATTTTAGAATTGTAGCAGTAGAGTAGAGCTGGCTGGAATTCAAAGCTTCAGTGAAAAATTTCAGTATGATTTCAGATTTTGTTGAATAACAGAGTTGGAGGTTTTGACTAAAAAGTTTCTGAATAGCCAAACTCTCACCAACTCAAAGAGCTGAATGTGAAATTTAAAAATTTGATAGGGAGAAAAAACATGATGACATATTCCTTCCAGTTTTGAATTCACCCTAACAATAAACTTTGTTTTATATAAGAGCAAAATAGATATACTAGGAATTAAACTGTACATAAACACTAAATACAAGAGAACAACCCAAGCACTACCAGACTTAGTCAGATAAGTACAAGGCAGAAAGCTGAATAATAACAGAAAAGAAAATGAGAAAATGGGGGGAAGGTGGAGCATATATTGTAAAATGAGATTCAAGTAGAGATGGAGGTACAGATATCTCTGAGTTGTCTTGGTGCAGCAAGAAGCACCCTCACCCAGCAACAGATGGCTTGGAGTCATGAACAAAGAAAGGAGGCAAAACTGGGAATCTGAATTCCCCCCACAATTACAGCAATGTGTGTGCAAGGTAATGCCACAGTGTCCAAAATGCCAGTGTGTGGCACATGAAAGGCATCACAGGGCAAGGAGAAGGGAAGTCTGTGCTCCTGAGAAGTGTGAGAGCAACTAGGAAGATGGTTCACTCGTTTCACTGAACTCAGCACTTTTTTGAAAAACTTAGCGATTTTTTTAAAAAAAGTTGTTTTAAAAATAGGCAAGGAACAAGCACATTTCTGAAATTGTTCAAATTTTAGAAAAGGAGATTTTTTTCTGTTTTTTTTCTGTATTATCTTTCCCTTCATTTTTAATCTGCTCAACCAGTTTGCAAGTGGTTCCTGGTGCAGACTGAGTTTTACTGTCTATTTTCTGTGCTCCATGCACTGGATCTGGGGGCACTGTGGTAGCACAAAATGGTGAGAACAACAGTGACTGTGAGGCCCTGTAACAGGACAGAGAGGAGGGTTTCCAGTCTTCACCACTGTGAGCCTTGGCACAAATGCAGATACAATCGAGCCTCAGGGTTTTTTTTTACATTCATATGCCCGGGGAAGGATGTCAGCAGCTTTTCTCAGCCAGTCTGTTGAACTGAAGCTAAAGTCTGGGCAGGTGTGGGAAAGAGAGAGAAACAGATTGAACGACCATCAGAAGAAACATGCATAATTCCTAGAAATGCTTTGTGTCAGCTTCAGAGATCCTACTGGGAATACAGCTTATGCTCTGACCAACACTTTGCCTCTGTAAAAAACAGTAACTGATATCTTTTGTAAAAAGACTCCAGTAGCAGTTAGTACCTATGTTTCCTTGCATCCTAATGCCTCCAACTTTAATCAACTGAAATGTTTTAAATTCAGTAAGTGACTGGGCAAGTTCACATATTACTTTAATATGACCTTGAGACAAAATGTGGCTTCGCTGATGTCACTGAAAGTTTTGTGATGGCTGCAGCAGGAAGGAAGGCAGTACTTACCATCCTGGTAGAAAATACACTGGGAAGCAGGAAAACTAGCAAAAAATCCCTCAAAAGCCTGTTCTACAGTCTTGACTAAGTCTAAAGAATATTGTTTCTCCTSCTACTGCTGCTCCAAGAGTTTAGAGAACTGCTTCCAGAATTTTGCTGTGTTACAAACTGTTTTGGACTTGAGGAAAGAAAAATGTCTAAAACTAGTCTGTAATAGTTAAACACAATTATTTCACGGAACTTTAAATGCTAACTAGCATTTGGTGTACATACAAAGAAATAAATTTTAAAATGTATTTTCTGACAACAGTCAAGTCTAATGTTTAACTTCAGCCAGTGAATATTTCTGTTCAAGCCATGATGTGTTTGTGACATGTTCCTTCTGGTGACAATAACACGTTTAATACCAAGGGGGAAAACCTGTCTCCTCATTGAACTCAATGCTTTTCTGGGGGAAAAAAAAAATCAGTGAATTTAAAAAAAAAAAAAAAAGAAAAGATTGTTTTAAAATAGGCAAGGAACAAGAATGTTTCTGAATTTGTTTAAATTTTATAAAAGGAGGAATTTTATTTTCTATTTTTATCTTGGCATTATACACACCAGTGCCATCACTTTATTGCTGCTACTGAATCAGATAGTTAGACTGGAAAGCCTAAAATCTTTATCCATTTTCTCTTTGCTGAACTCTTATGGTCTTTTCTTCCAATTCTGTTTAATTTCTCATTGAGTGAAGTCCTGACACTGGTGGAATTTTTGTTGCTGAGATCAGTAGGGTTAGGATTTCAATCCTTGTATCTATAAACATACCAAATATTCACAGTTAGACCAGTGACACATTTTTTTTTGCCTGTGTTATGGAATGTGAGATAGATTTATATTGCTCTAATGAGACTCAGAAAAAAAGTAAGATTGGTCTCAAATGAACGATCTGAAACAGTTTCTCATGTGCATCTCAGTTAGGCTGAGATTGGAATTCCCCAGACCTCAGTAATTCCCTGCAGTTTTGAGTCCTTCTCAGTTTAATGAGGCTAGCTTATTAACCCTCTGTGGTAGCATCCCTAGAAGCTCTTGGTCCAGGGTGGCTGCTCCTCATTTTTCCCCAACTCATTGCCGCTCTCATGCTGTTTCCTGGACTAAATAAGCAAATTCAAAAATACTCCAGTGTTTTTCACATCTTTCTTCACTTACAAAACCTATCTATCTGGCTGTTGTAGTCTGGTATACAAGTGCTGTAAATAAGGCAGGTACAGGCTTAGCTTTCGGGATGCAGGTAAGTCCACTGACATCTGTGCAACTACCCATGTTTGCAAAGTTGGTGCCTTGTCCAAGCTCTGCACAAATACCTGATTTGTATAAACATCAAGTGCACCTTGTTACAGTTTCTTAATGAGAGCCTAGTGTTTAAAGACAGGAACTGCCTCTGAAGCATTACTGAGATGAAGACAAAATCATAGATAGTTGAAAAATCTTGTATACAGTTTGGTGCTGAGGCTAAAGAGATTAAAAATAGTGATAGTATTGATTAGCTTTACAGTTACCATGTAAGGATCCATATGAGACTTGAGCCGTATTATCTAAGTCCTGTATAAACAGATTGTTATCTGCCCAGGAGGTCATAGAGATTTAATGGAAAAGACAGACAAAGACTGGGATGGAAAATAGCAGTAAAGAAAGGTGGAAGTATTTCCTTAAGCCTGCATAGCAAGTCAGAGTTGTTGCAGGAAACAGATACAGGTCTGGGAAACTCTGACTGAACAAACTCTTTTCCTAAACTTCAAATTAAGAGTTTAAAAAATAAAGAACCATAGGGATAGAGAGCCACAGCAGCAAAGAATTTTTTTTTTAATCATTTGAGTCTAAAATATTAACCTTGCAACTGGAAATCATTGTACTCATTAGATTCACAAGCTTGTAGGAAATGTAAAATTTGAAGAATGTGTTAAGTACCGTACCATCTATGTTTGTTTAATATATCTCACATTTTTATGAAAATAACAAATATTTAGTTTAAAAAGTGCATACAAGACTATGTATAACTCATATGGAATTGTAAAAGCTTGGCCTCCCAAAAATTAAAATATATTTTTTAATAAATTGAAAGTGTTGTGCTAGATATGTGTCTCTCTATTGTATGGTTTGAAGTAAATTAATAGGCACCTACATCCTATTGATAGGTGGCCCAGAAATTTAACCCTAAATCTCAACACTTGCTATATTTGGAGAACTACTCYCCATTTAAATCCTCATATTTATAAAAGATGCAATGATTTTGTTTTCATGTAGATCCAAAGTTAAATTAATCCCTTTGTGGTTCAAATGCAATTTTTAAAGTGACATAGTAGAAATGTCAAAATGAAGTGAATCCAATGAAGTATCTGTGTTCTGGGTGACGGAAACTTTCTATTTTAAACAGTCATAGAATCAGTCTATCTGATGCTCTGCACTGATTTAAATATCAGTAATTGCTAATGCCTGCAGCCTTCTGCCAATTTGAACTTCAGGAACTTTTAAAATGAGGCATAATAGTAATATGATTGAAAAAGTATATGAATTTTGTTTCTGGAGCTGAATTTTATTTTTGATGTAAATGTGTACCCAGGTTTGGAATTCTATGCTAAGTTTAAACTGTGAAACAGGGTAACCCACATCCAAACTTTACCTTCTTGCTGATTTCAAGAATATTTCTAGTGTTACTCTGGAAAACTTTAAAGCACAAAGTTGCTGGCTAATGGTTGACAAAATCCAACACTAATAGTTTGAAACAGGTGACACACCCACCTACATTCAGATTTATGCTCTGTGAATAGTTCTGTTAAAGGTGATGATAACAGTGTGTGCCAGTTATCCAGAAAACTCTCTGACATGCAATTTGTAGACTTGCTTCATCAGTGCTCTCTGGGCCCCTGCTCCGTGCCTCCTCCAGCCTTGCCTTCAATGCTCTGTGGAGCGCATTGTGCTGAGGAATCTGCTGGCCTGAGGCAGATGGAGTGGTGATGTCATTGGGCTTTGCTATTCTACTTCCTATGAACATTTGCCTTATTCTTACATCCCAGCTCTTTCTTGATCTGTTTTAGACTAGAAACATTTTTCTTTGGGGGGAGAAGGGCAGAAAAGGAATCATTTCTTTTTGATTTCAGACAGGATCTGGCAAGCGAGTTCTTGCTGCTAGTCAAAAAAAGCCTTAAAAAATTAACACAGAATCTGTGTTTAGCAAAGTGATTTGCATAAGCTGTACACTTGGTTCTTAGAGCTGGAACAGTTCTAACCTATGACAAATTCCTCTGTCTGGGCTGTCTTCCAAAACCATTTTCATCTACCCTGGCAAGAGAACTGAAGTCTGCGCTCTGCGCTAATTAATGGCCTTCAGGAGAAGGGCCTCAGTAGAAATGCTGACACACTTTGTACACACTTTATTTGTGAAAGCGGACACTGAGTCCATTTGATGGCACCTCCTGCTCCATCCTGCTATGCAAAATTTTAAGTAGGGAGACAAAATGGGTATAGTTATGTCTTACTAAGGATCTGAGTTACTAAAACACTGCAATCTTTCCCATTAACAAAGCACTATATTGCGAATGTATCATCTCTGAGTAACATAAATAAGCCACAAAAAAGACTAAAGCTATGGCAGGTTCTCAGTGAATGTGAAGTGACATTCACAACTTTAATGAAGTATTATGGCTTAATGTGTCTGAAACTCTATCTCACTAAACGTCTTCCTTTTAGAAGCAGCAGAATACAGACCCAGTGTCTCTTTTACAAACTGGAAACTGCTGAGAAGGGAACAACAGCTATCCTGACAACTCTGTGGATTTCTTCCAGCAGGTCTACCAAAGCACATGAAAGCTTTCTGTGCTATATACATAAAAGGATTCATAGTTGTTAGGCATTCAAAGTATGCAATGAAATTCAGAGTCCTTGATCAAGTGAGGTATCCAGAAAACAATACACGTGAAGAATCGGACATCTCAAAGCATGGCATCCCCCCAAAAAAAAACAAATAAAGAAACATCTCAATAGTCAATAGTAAATGGGAGATGGCATACTTCAGGATCTGTCAGAGAAGCATCCATCACTGTTTAGTATGTGAACCCTCTTCTGGAGCTTATTGTTTGAACTAAGACTGCTTTTGTTTACAAAATACAGCCTTGTGTATGAGGAATAGCCTGTGCTAGTTCAGATGCAGTTCCCTCTTTGCCTGCTGTAGACCAGGGGATTGAGCTATGTTTTCCATCTTTTACCAGAACATCCCATCACTGAGATATCTGTGGGAAAGAGATTGTCTTGGTCTCTGCTTTCGAAACTGGTCACCTGAGTATTCACCATCTGCTTTAGAGATGTGAATACACGACTACCCTGGCTGAAGAGGGATTTGAGCCTGGATCATCATTTCATGAAAGTGCCCAGCACTGAGGTAAGGACAGAAACTTCTTCTCTAGTTTCTGTGTATGGAGCCTCACCTAGGTGTACTCTGAAAATATAGATTAGACTCAACTCTAGAGCTAAACTAGAGGGAGAGGTCCTGTAGAGGCTCACAGAGCTTAATTAGGTTTTGGTGCATTCACCCTGGGGTATGGAGTGGTATATGTCTTTCCAGCAGCATATGCTCATTTTTTTAGTGAATTGTGTGGGGAAAAGGGACATTTAGGCATCTGTACAGTGTTCAGAAAAATTGAAGAACAGGAGGATTTCTCTCACAAACATTCCTGTAGCATTTCTCTCCTCATACTTTGTCCTACTTGCCTGCCTTCAGTAAACCACAATGTTGTGGAGCAGAGCTGTACTGATACTGTAGCCACTGAGACAGGTCCAAGATTTTTTTCCCTACCAAAGAAAGTAGAAAATATAACCRATATTCTCTGTAAAAAATCCTCATTGTTGCCTTGGGAGAATAAATTTCAAGTCAATTTTCTATGAACCTTAAATGTGAAGTTTTTACAAGCACAAACATGCCAATATTTTTCCTTCTTCTTGGGTACAGAAGACTATTCAATCTTGTTATTTTCCCTGAAAGTATTGACTGTATTGAACACTAGGCACATGCTTTCAAAAGAAAAGCATCATGAATGCTTACATGTCTCTGTATTATGAGCCACGTTCTCCATCACTGAGAGACAAACAGTCCACTGAAATGTGGCTGGTACGTACATTCTACGTACCAAGCAGATGCAAGCAGAGTGCCATAGGGAAATAAGAAACACATTGTATGTGATATTAAAGGCTTAAAGCTATGGAATATCCTTCTGAAAGCCGAATGAATATCTCCAACACATATGCATCAGAATATAAATCCACAGAACTGGAGATAATTGCTAAAGAGACCTATGGAGTAAATTTACTGACAGTAAGATCTATAATCAAACAGCAGCAGCATTTATCTTGTTAAAATGTCTTCAATCTCAGGATTTTCTGCGGAGAAGAAACAGTCCATAGCAATTTTTCCTTAATTTTATGCCTTCTGTTTGCCACTCAAATAAGCCCGTGCTCTGCGTTTAGGGGTTCTTTTCTTTTTTCTTTCTTTCTTTCTTTTTCTTTCTTTTTTTTTCTTTTTTTTTTTTTTAATGCTAATACAGCCCAGATGGACTTTGACAAAAATATTGATCATAAATTTAAAATCCTTGTCTCAGAGCCAAAAAAGGACCATTAAAAAGACATATAGTTCAAGTGACTAAAAATACTGGGTTTGACTTGGTGAATGTTAAAAAGTGATTTGTCTTTCGAGCATACATTATATTTAGATCCAGGAAGGTGAATATTTAGGAAAAAGGAGGATGGAGAGGAGAAAATCTCTCAGGATCGGTCTTATAAAGATGTTTCTCTACATAGAGCTCCCTAGTTATTCCAGAGTATGAACTCTTGGAAATAGCCCCGGCAGAGGTCCCTCCAAAAGCTGAGGTAGTTAAGGTGGCAAACACAAAGGGGAAGAGGTGAAGAAAATGTTATCCCTTGTTCTCAAAGTGAAATATATTTTTTAATTCATTATTCTACAAATCAGTTAGTTTCTGTTGCTGCAGTAGGTGGAAGGAGGCCTGGAGTTACAGCTATACTGAGAGGTAGGGAGCAGGGTTAAACAAGCCAAGCTCAGGGACTTTCTATCCATACTGCTGGTTGTAGCAAGGACTCAAAAGTTTCTACTCTGTGCTTAAGCAAGCTGAACTCAAGATACGTGAATGATAGGGGCTGTATTGTTTCATTTTATCCATGCCTCATCTGCCTTACATAAAGGAGTTAGAACCAATCTTAAGGAGCAAAAAGCATTCAGACTGTCCTCCAGAGCGCTGAAAGCTTTCGAGGATGCTTGAAAAGTGGTGGACAAGTTTAAACTTGAGAACAGGCTCAACCCTGCACATACACTATGTATATCAAGGTATTGGAGCAAAAGCAGATAGAGTTTCAGACACAGTATAGCACATTTATCTGCAAATCCCAGGAAAAGCTTCAATTTTGGGGACAAAATTTAGGGAAAAAGTATGGGAAGACAATGACCACCCAGTAATCATGAAAAAACTTTGCCTACCCATCTCGGACTTAGTCCTGCATGGGCAGATATCAGGGTTGCCAGGAGCAAAATATGTACTTTCACGCAGAAAKAGAGGAAGAGAAATAGCAGATGTAATAGATGAGGATGAGGTTGAGACAAAGTTGAGAACTAAAGCACTAATTTCTGTGTCTGCCACTGACTTTGGGAAAGTTAGTTTGCTTCCTTTTTTATGTCCACTCAGATTATAAATTCTTCAAGATAGGAATGGTCTCTTGCTGTGCATTTAAATTGCACAGTGGAAAYGCAGTCTTGGTTTGGCCTGTTGGTGCTCCTGCAATCCAAAAATACTGTATAAAAACACATTAAAATAAGCAACAACATAAACAAGTGGAGATACGCTGATGAGAGTGGAAAGAGATATGGGTAAAGAATGTGAAAGAGCAGGAAGGATAGGGAGAGAGAGTGGCCTGAAAGGAAAAAGTGGAGTAGGAGTAAGCAAATATGAGAAACTGAACACAAGCAAATGCCTGTAATTCCAAGATGAGCTAGTGCATGTGGCTTCCATTCTACTGCCCTTGTTAAAAAAACAGAGGGACTTGGAAAAGTGATCCAACCAGAGAAAGAGGTGAACAGGCTAAGCAAAACTGTCACTTGATTCCAGTATGAGCACTTAGTGCTAATACCATCCTGCTCTTCACCAACTCTCTGTCAACACTGGCTCTCTGTCTGTGAAATCTTAAATAGCAATTTAACAATTTGAATGTGTAAGATACTGCAAGGCTAAGGCAATCTCTTTTTAAAGATCCAGCATAGTTCTAATCCCCGCATACTACTATGCCATCATTTAATTAGTCCTTGAAGGTCATCTTTGACCTGTATCAACATAATCCTTCTAAAACCTTCTGGTGTCTGGGGCTTGATTCTCTTCTAATGATACACTGGTGTCGAATATTTATAGACTGAGATAAAATTAAAATATAATTTACAGGCATTTTTACAGGAGTCTTTAGCTTCAGGTGTGACTCAGATAAAAAGTTTGCAAGTGACAAACTTAGAATATTGTGATAAAACATGAACCCTAAGAAGGTAGCCCAACCTAATGCTTTTTAAAGTTGATGGAAAGATTTCTCTGTCTCTTAGAGAGTGTTGAATTAATCTCTGAGAAACTGGATGAAGTGTAATCAAGGCCCATAGTTACTAGAATTTGCTAGCAAACAGTGGCTAGTCAACGAGTTATATTAAGTGAAAAGATGGTTGCAGCAACATGCTTAATGACTAATTGCTGCAAACACAATATACTTGTCATTCTTGAGAATGGTGTGCAGTCAGAAGCCCAAGAAGGAAATATTCTCGAGGAAGGAAATTGCCCAGGAGGCAATAATGAACTCACGAGTCCAAGTGCAGCCTTCACCGCACAAGGGAACTCAAGGAACAGTTAAACAAATATAAACCTAATTCTGTACTACCTAAGCCATCCGGTTTAAGAGGCTTCCAGGCTGGAGTCAGTAAGTCTGTCAGCCTGACTCCTTTCTTCAGCAGTAAATTGCTACTTTTAAAATAAAAATCCAAGAATTGACCTTCAACTACTACACCACCAAGTGCAGCTGAGACTTTTCAGAATCTGCTCTCACTGTGTGTTTCGTGAAATGTTTCCTAAGATGTCTTTCTGTGGCTATTAGCTACTGTATTTGCTGCACTGTCACAAGTTTTATAATGGCAAGTGAAAGTGTTTCCTCGAGATCTTTTCTGAAATCCTCTTTATTTATGGACTATTCTCAAGGTAAATCTAGAAAAACAAATACAAAAGTAATAATGAGATTGTTAAGGAACTGGTAATACTATTTCCATTCATACTGAAAATTACCTAGAAGTATGTCTTTAAAGGGGCAGAAATTTCAGATCAAGCTAGAATGAAAATTGGTTAAGACAAAGGACCAAAGCAGAGATTATTCAGCCACTTCAAGTCTTTCAAGAGAGAGTTAAACAAAAAACTTTTTATAATTAAGGGTGGTTAATAGAACAGGATGGAATACATTGCCTAGAGACATGATAAAGTTTTTAGCTCTAATGGATTTTCAGCAAAGATCAGGCAACTGTTTGCTTTAGCACTGTCTGTTTTAGGTAGTGCTGATCCTGTGGTGGCGCAGGGGAATAGATCAGGAAATCTACTGATGTCTCCGGCTAATGCATCTTCTCTAATTCTGGGCCTACAAACAGAAAGGACTGTCAGCCAATAACATGCTAAATTTGGAAAGGTGTGTAGTGATAATTTAAATCCATTTGTGTACAAACTGAAGATTAATAAAATGTACATATGAGGAGCTGCAAATAAAAGAGGGCAAAAATAACATATAGGCATTTGAAATGCGAGGTTAAAATAAAATGGATTTCAGCTTGGAATATGCATGTTAACATATTTGGGGAATGCAAGCTGAAATAATATCCTCAAAGGGAAAAAGAAATCTGGAAATCATTTATGTTGCAAAGGAGTCTCATGGCTGATTGAGGACAGTAAATTGATGTATTTAGAGTTCCATTGTAATGGATGTAGCTCAGCTGGGACTTTCAAACTCAAACTACTCCTGCTATAACTAAGGTCCACCAATAAACCCCCAGCACTTAGAGTAACCTTCTACAAGCGGATTTATTCTTCTTTTGAAAATTTGTCTGGAAGCGTTTATAAACTCATGGTATTTTACAAAGCAAAATTAAACTGATCACCTGCTTTGGGAAATAGCTGTGGTGTTGAGTCCATGATACCTCACCTGAAGACCAACAATCAGCTCTAGTGATACAGTCCGATGAAGATGTGGTTGAACATGATTTTCCAATTAAGTGAATATGGCAAATAGGCACTCTGACCCTCCTCCCCCCAATTTATGAACAGTAAAGAAGTCTGAGCAACAAGAGTCTGGATTCACTGACATTAGTAGACATTGACATTACTCTTGTTGTCTTCTGTTGATACAGAATTGTACAAGAGAAGAGTTCCAAAATTTCTGAGGTGATCTGGAATAAAAAAAGAAAAGGGCAACTCGGTTGGGAAGTATTCAGATGATGAGATAAATCACACCAAAAAAAAAAAAAAAAAAAAAAAAAAAAGCAAAAGAAGAACTCACAAAAAATAATAACTACAGAAATTGAAAAACACTTACTTTTTCAATTCTAGCAAATTATTAGACACGGTCTCTTTCTTCTGCCTTGGTTATCTTACTTTGGCTATCTTGATTACCTTACCTGTGTGTCTAAAGGCAGATCTAAAGCCATCTAGGAAAATTCCATCCCCATATAATAGGGCAATTAATTTGAACTCCAGACCTTGGCTTGTACCAGAAGCTTTAAAATGTGGATAGTCAAGACAGACAGAAATAATACACCCCTCCCTGTGTACCGTTGGCAGTATAATTTTGTCTAGTTACAGAGAAAAACAACATGTTAATTTCAGAAACTTTTATTTCCTTTAAGTCCAGGAGCAGTAACTTTAATTTATATGTTTTCTTTACCACAAAGTTTTCCATTCTGTCAGTAGTAGATTCAGCATCTCCTGCCATAAACACACGTCCAAGCATAATTTACTACTTTATGAAAGAACTTACTTTAGCTGATGGCAGTAATGGGTATGTCTGTGTTTACTCTGTGTGAGATTTACAGACTCCCACAGCATATCTGTTTGTACTTACATGCAGGAGTAAGATGTCCTGTTAGCAGATAAAAAAATTAGCTTGGATCTCTCTTCCTCCAATACTTACTTTATGATTGTCTTTGCCCTTCCTAACTATTCCAACTGGATGTTCCCACTGGCTCCTGATAGCTCTTACTTGTCCATTTAGTAGGAAACTGAAGGTAATGTTTCCGAAACAAGCAACCTACAGTCTGAGAAGTCTGTCTCCTAGCTCTGCTAAGATGATAGTCACAGAGTAAAACCATCCTTTCACTTCTTCCTGCTGTTGATATTATTTCCCTATCTAATGCAAGCTTTAATTAGACCTCCCCGTTTTAACTACATCATGCATTGAAATGAGATCACTGACTATACTCTGGCAAATGAGACTGATCTGTGTGATTCTCCAGCTGTGCAGAGTGTTTTTCCTCATGAAACTTCTCCTGCTCACTATGAAAGGAATTTTGTTATCTGATATTTTCTTTTTTTATGATTGCATCTTATGAGCACAGGGGAAAGAAATGATGGTGTGCTGCACCAACATAAACACAGAGAAGCCATGCTGGATAAGATAAACATCATTTATTGGGTTTTGTTGGCAGGATCTTCTTTGAGGGCCTACAGTGGTGGAAAATACAGCACCACTACTGGTATAAGCCATGCCAGTCTCCTGCTGCGAAGTAATGAATTGGTAAATCTTCCTGGCATGGAGGTGAGCCATCTGGGAAGCATAGCCCAGGCCACTGGACTTGACTCATGCTACCTCCACACTACAGTTCCAGTTCTGTTGTAGATGCCCTTTAAAGTTTACTGAATTCAGCTGAGTTGTTCTAGATTTATACTAGTGCCAACAAGATCAAACTTGAGCATTCAGTGCTTTCAAAATCCATTCAATGGGCTGCAAGGATCAGAAGGGTATGACTACTCAATTCACTGACCTTGTTTGTAACGTTAATATGTATGTACTGACTATATAACTGTGTAAGTGTTCATAAAGTAACAGAAACGACTGGCCTRTATCAGCTATCAAGTACATAGGTATAAATCTTGATGAAGGCTAATGATTATTACTTACAGGTAATTACATTACTTCTGTTACTTTAGTTAGGCTTGGTACATTTCTAAATATATTCCTTTCTTGTAATACTAACAGACCTCTTGCACACACAGACTTTATGTGATATGTCCATTCAATCATCTTGTAAATCAGGTAGATATATTTAATTATTCAAAAAAATCACATCTGATAGCCTATTAACCATCTTTTGTCGTCTAAATTTGCTCCATTATTTCAGTATCTTTCTGTTAAAAGTAGTGGATTTGCTAGTCAAGGAGCAATCTTGTGAAAATGTACAACTGAGGACACTTGCATCCTTGCACCTTATTAAGTAAGGTCTTAATGTATTTCCCTACAGTCTCTTTGCCTCTGAATAAAACTATGTTGCAAATATGTCTCACTTGATGTTCACTGTCGTTCCTAGGTCTCTGTCTGTGTTTTTTCCTGGCTTCTGTTTCCACTGCATATTTGTATTTCAGATTATTTTTCTGCTCTACCTTGTATTTTTCTAAATTCTATCTCTCCTGATTTTTCTATCCATGTTTATTTTTCAGAGTCATAGTCTACGCTCTCAGAATTTTTGTCTTTTTCTAGATAGTATTATCTGGAAATTTCAATAGCATACTATTTTATCCATTTTCCACATTACATAAAATAACTTCTAATGTCCAGGCCTGAAGTTTAAATCACCACATGCTTTTCCTCAATTTCTCTGATTTTTATGATGTCACTCAGCAAAGTGTATTTATACAGATTTCTGAAGAACAGACTATAGAACAGAGAACTTGGTTTTGTACATGCTTAGACACCAATCTCGCGCTTGCAAATGCCTTGTGATAATGTGCTAACCTTGAGGAATGCTAAATGCTTGCTGGGAAACAGGGATTGGCCAGATTGCTCGACTGATAGGCTTGCTTGTTACAACCTCTGAGTCACTCCAGAGAGCAAGGAGTTTGTTCTTCCTTGAATGTTCCCTCTTTTTCTTTTCATTCATATGCAGTTATCCTACAAATGGAGAAAGAAGCATGCTGTATCATGTTTAGTGTTTTGCAGAGGAGAACCAAATCTGGTAACCGCTCAGTCAGTATCCATTGGACTTGACTCCAAGCATGTTTAAAACTCTAGGTAAAGAACTTATGTCCCTTTGTACGAGACAAAACTCTGCCTCAAAAAAGGTACTCAGGAAGGATAGAAACTCTGTGGTGGAAGTAGCCACAACTTTGCTTTGTGGAGGCAGGTAAAAAGGAGTTTACAACCAAAAGTTTTCATCAGACAGATTTCCTGAGGTATTTATTTTTTTTTTTAATTCATATGCTTGCTCAGCAGGAGTAGTACAATTAATATCAGCTCCTCCAAAACTCTGGTGGATAAATGAGTCTGAAATGATGGTGTTCTGTTAGGTGCTCGGCTGGTATCAAAATTCTGTGCTTGGCTGGCCAGCATCATGATGCTGGTGAAGACATGAGAGGCAATGGCTCTGCTCACAGGTTATTAAGCAGCCAGTCCAGGACTGGCAACCGATCAGTGTTCCCCTGAGCCTCACTAGACTGCCTTTCCTTCTCGTATTTCAGCATTGCTTGTATAATTTCTCCAACTTTGTATCCCTTCTCCACTGCTATTGATGACAGTTTCTGAAGCTGTGAAAAACAGAAAGACAACAGAACACAAGTGTGATATACCAGAAGTTCTGCTATGGTTGATTATTTTTAAGATGAACTGAAGAAGAGTGTGCTCTGTGTGTGTGTGTGTGTGTGTGTGTGTGTGTGTGTGTGATGTAGAAGATGCATCTCAGTCATGTATTTCCATTTTCCTTTTGGAAGCCTATACTCTGTGTGGCTTGACTCTAAGTCTGCCACCCTAGAAACAACTACAGTAGGTGAAGATCTGCAGTTTGCTAGGTCAGCAGCAAAGGAGAAATGACTCCAAATACAACTCAGGCTGCTCTTCATTGTTCAAGTTGGAAAAAAAAAAAGTATATATATCCAGAATACAGTGTGAAAAGTAATTTTGGATTCTGAATTATTTTGATATTCAGAATTCACAGAAATTCAGTAACACAGGTAAAAATGTTTGTGAACAATTCATAATCTTTATCATGTTAGTATTTCTTTATTAAATAGAATTGCTATTAAAACAGTTATGAATATAAAAATCTTTGTGTAATATATGTTGAAAGCAAATATATTTGTTTTCTTTAAAATTAGACCATCAGATTTGTGAAAAAAACAGCTTATAATTTTACACCAGCTTTGTACTGAATTAAACGTACATGTATTTCTTTATAGCTCTAATTCCTATAAATTTACTACCTTGTAACAATACAGTAGCATTAATTTTACCAGACTGCTATCCCAGCCACTTACTTAAAAAAGAGAAATATCTGAGGACTGGGGGGAACAAACAGACAACTGAATCCAATTACATTCTAACTTCTGCCCTACTTACCTTATCCAGGAATTCTTCATCATCATCCAAGAAGTACAGCACGGGCATGTCTGTCTGAGAGGCAACCATCCACTGCAAAAGGGCTCGGACCTGTTTGTTATATATGTTTTCAGAAGGATTCTGATTAATCACTACCACCCTGTGACCTGATACAGTTTCTTCACTGGACCCAACCATAGAGTCAGCAGTTCCCGTGCCCTTAGAGCCTACTGATCCTGTGACATCTTCCTGGCTCCCTGTGTCTGTTGCAGGTGACTCAGGGTTGCTGTATTTAGCTACCATAAGACTCAATTTTGTCACTGTATCCACCAGACTGTCAATAAACTGTGCACTGCTCCCATCTTTTCCGCTTAGGTCAAGCTGATCAGTAAATATTTTAGTCAGTCCAGACATGGCCTCTTCACAGGACTGCTCAACATCTGAAAGGCTAATATGTCCCTCAGCGCTTTTGACAGAATTCTGGTTCATTTCATCCATGCCTGGATTTCCAGGCTGACCTTCTATTTTGCATACAGTTTCATTTATTAACTTCTGTACGAGCATTAGCATAGCACTGGACATTCCATTTTCAGGCTTCTGTCTTTCAGTGTCAGATTTCTGCGAATCTGACTCTTCAGCTTCTTTTGATGAATCCTGACTTGTTTCTGAAGCTTGTTGGAAGGTGGGACCATAGGACTCCTCTAACAGGAGCCCAAAGGCAGTGGGACCTGGTTTGCTAGTATCGTTACCTTCTGTTTCTTTCTTGTTGGCATTCTCCTGCTGGATTAGATGATACTGTAACAGCAACAATGCAGTTACAATCAAGCGCTCTGCCCATGAATCTGATGAGCTGTTATCAACATCCTGAACTTCTGAACCCCAGGTCATGTTGTCTGGTGATCTTGTTCTGGCTTCCCTTCCTGGTTGTGATTTTGAGCACTGGCTGCACTGTTTCTGATTTTCATGCCAGAGGGTAAGCCCTTGTTTAAGGATGTGGTTACCCACTACTTCTGCACAGGTCATTTCTTTCGGCAATGTTTCGGATTTTGTTGCTGCAAATCTCAAGTTCTGAGCCCTTGCATCTGCTGTTCTTGAACCTGTCTTCATAGATGCATATGATAGACTCTGAGACTGAGATTTATCTCCTCCAGGTTTTTGTACTATTAAGCTAGAATGCAAATGATTCAACATTGCTTGGACAATTTCTGCAGCCTTGCGACTTCCTACTGTGAACAGAGTCTGCTTCACTGAAGAAGCAAAATCTGAATTAGTCAAGAGTTTGCCTGTTACGTCATGTAAGTTTTTCATACAGGAGTCAATGAAGTCTGAAACTACTGCCTTAGAGTGCTTCAGTAACACATTTTTCAGCACAATGCAAGCTATATTTGAGTCATTTGCTCGACCTTTCATGGTTTTCATAACTGAGACCATCATGTCTGAAACCATATTATTGGCATAATTTAGTATCCCTTTGCTTAAAGTATTTGTAAATTCATCTTGGCCAAACCGTTTTCTGTGATTGCATTTTTTGTTTTCCTGGACAGGGTCATTTCTGTTGGAAGACTGTCTTACTTCTTTGTAAAAAAATGCTTTCTTAGAAGGTGGATTCTCTTCAAACTTAGTTTCTTTCATGTTGACATGAGTGACATTCTCTGATGGGTTATTTTTATCTTCATTTGTACCTACTCCAACAGATTTATGACATGGTTCCCCAAGAACAGCAAAATGTGTCTTGTGCATACACGAGTCAGGACCATCCGACTTTTCACTAATCTCTTTATGAGCCATTGCAATGACAAGATTAGAGAGTTTGTCAGCATAAAAGGAAACCTCATCTAACCCTTGGTTGCTTTCTATAGTAGTATTCTGATCATCTGAATCCTTTAGCTCCTTTGGATTTGAAGTGGTTTTCATCTCAAAGTGAAAATCTGGTGACCCAGTGTTGGATCTGACATCCATACTAATATGTTCACCATACACACTGAATCCTCCTGGTGATACATTACGCTGCTGGAAGCTCTGACTCCCAGTAGATGGTTCTCTTGGGTTTCCATCACCCTTTTGCTGCTCAGCAGTCTTCAGCACATCCTGAATGCTAAGTGCACATCTTTCAAGGTCTTTTCGAAGCCAGCTCAAGATTTTGAGTGGATCAGATGTAACTTGTTTGAAAACTTTTGCTGAATCAGTCTGAGGAATAAAACAAAATGGAAATGCATGAAGATTCATTACCCAGTCTATGCGACCATTGGTGCAATGGCTCTTCCCATATCAAGGAATTATGTGCAAGCATCTGATGAAATTCTGACTGATCTTAGTGATTACTGAAGAATTAATATGTGTATTACCATCAGCGGTATGTTATCAATGATACAAACTAGCTCCACAAGTGACAGTAACCATGTAAATACAGACAAAGCCTTGGTGCTTTTGCTATCACGCTGCTAAAGCTTTTCTTGCTGTTTCTGTTGAGGGCTACTGTTGTTCTATGAGTGATCTCATATTGTGGATACTTCTAATTTTATGTTAGATTAAAAACATAGTCTTTAATCTTGTACCCCTCTGTGCTGTTGTTGTTCCTTATAAACAACATATAGTCAGCCAGCTACTTCTCCTGTATATCTTTCTACAGCAAAAGGGGAGGAGTAGCATGTTTAAATAGGAAAGAACTACAGAAAAAGCCCAAAAGAGTGAGGGATTTTAGGGACAGGTATCTCCATATTTTTATGTTCTGAACCTGTCAGATACTTGAAACAACAAGCCCTTTTGCTTACCACTGTTCTCAAGTCAGTGTCTGCAGCATAATTTTACAAAAAAGTGTATACATGTTAGTATTAAGCAGTGCAGCAAGTACTGGGAAAAATGTGGGGATATAGCATGTGGAAACAACGTATGTTCACTCTTTCTTCCACTTCAAGAGGCAGAACTAATTCCACAGGAAAATTACGTAAGACTGTTCCCTCTCTATGCCTAAAAGTGGCTTTGGTATAAGAAGGTTTTGCATATGGAGAAAATTTTTTACACTTAGCACTGAGGCTAGTGTAAGTTTTTGGTAGACTTCAAAACTGTGGGCATTGTTACAGGTATTCTTATCAAGATAGGCATGAGCTCATTTAGATAACTTCAGCTCTGTTAGTTAACTGCAGAGTGGCAGGCACTTGATTTAAGGAGCTCACAGTCACCTGCTAGAACTCATCAAACATAGCTTTGCCAGTGGCACCCTGGTCAGCAGTGGTCACAATAGAAACATCAGTCATTCAAAGTTTACACCTGTGCCACTCCTTATGGCCTGAAAGCTTAAATTTCTTTGGACTGGCATTAAACCATATTTGGTTCCTTCTGACTGCTCTTAATGGCCTACTTCTGCTAGCTGGGATGGTCAGCACATATGACATATACTTTAGTAGATAGTTGTGTGATCAGCTAGGTATCTGCCATGCTGTGTCTATGCCACAAATGATTACTTTCCTTCTTATGATTCTGTGTTAAGGGTATGAATTTATATGTCTACCTGATGGTTGGAATATTGTACAGGTTTCAGCTTGCAGTATTTATACGTTTTATAAATGATGGAAAAGATAGCAGAGTGAAAGAAGCCAGTTTGAGAAAGTAGTACGAAGGAGAGATAGCTATATTCAAAGGAGTCACTAGAAGAGCAGAGATGAGAAGATTAATTGGAAAGTTGTAGAGGATTGCAATTCTTTACCCTATGTTCCCTAGTGCATGCCAGGGTAAATCAGAAACCAGTACAATATTCCAGACAACATTAAGCACTGAGTAACCTCCCCTTACGATCTGGAAAAGCATGTAGTGGTTTACTTTGGCTGATGAGGTAACATGCATATATCAGATGAGGAATTCTAAGTCTCAGTTCTCTGTGTGTGCCTACCCCTTTTACAGTACAAGAAATCGAAAATTTTTCCTTTCCCTTATTTAGACAACAAATTCCTTAGGGCAAGGAAGCAGTACTATCATATGCAAGTGAYGGAGACCTTCCTACATTCAAGGGATRACAGATCTTGAATAAAGCAATGAGACAGGTTCAAAGTTGTGACATACATGCACATATTTGATACTGCATCTCAGTGCAGTGTTCAGTTTTTTTAGTGAATTTACTGAGGAAAAGGTGTAACTCTTAAAATTTTTTAAACAGACAGAATCTTCTTGTCTTATTGTCTTGGGTAATTTTTCCGTGTGCAAATACATATGCAAAATAATTAGACAGAAGAAATTTCTTACCGTCCAGTTGTGTTCTTTCTCGCCTCCAGGAGTGTAACGATCCATTTTACAGAGCCCTCTCTGGCTCTGTAACCAGTCAATATTTTCAGACATCTGTGATTAAAAATACAAAAACAAAAACCTTACAAAGGTGCAGATATAAAAAGAAAAGAAGGATTTACAGTGTGTGGTAAATTATGGAAATCATAGGTTTTCAAATTTTCTGCAGAGAAGTCAGGATTTACTCTGATAGCATTACATTCTGTTTGCATTTATGGAACAATGGGTTTGGATAGATGGGACAGATTCACACTGAAACTGAGATCTGTCAGAGAAAATGAAGCTCTTCTAAAAATTTCTGAATGAAAATACATGTATCAAAAATAAAGGATGCTTTTGTAGGGTGAGCCTGCAAATTTTGTGAATTCATGCAGCTGAATATATTACACATGGATTACAAAAGGCATAGAAAGTTCTAATTTAATGTCTTAGGTCTAGAAAATGTCCCCACTTCTTTTGGAAGTAAGCTGTAATTAAATTAAGTTTTAGAAATAACTTACTTTTTCCTAGGATACCTGTGAAAGTCTGAAGTTTTGTGATTTTCCTCAAAATTTCCAAGAACAACTCCTGTAGGCCGCCATATACAATCAGAGTCTAAAATGGAGAAATATTGTTTCTAAGTTATCTTCACAAAATGATAATGCTAGCACTCTAATTTTGCTAACCATAATTTACTAAGAGTGTTGCAATGTGTTTGAGAACAACATAAATCAAACGCAGCAATATTATCAGAATTTCCAAATCTCATTAGATGCTAATATTATAACGGAGGATTGTCAAAAAAAGAAAGTGAGCAAAAAAGATCTTGTTAAATTTTTGTCAGATACCAATAGCCTTTCATTCTATGTTAAATACCTTTGCCCCATATGCATATGGGCATATGCCATATACTAATCTTTCTCCAGAAAATTTTTCTGTTCTCATGATTTTCAATATAAGAAACTCCGTAACAGGAAGAACAAGGAAAGCAGAAACAAAGAAGAATGAGTAAGCATAAACCACATCAGAAAATAATTAACTGAATGACATAATATCACTAAAATTATTCATTAATGTTGAGAAAGAGTTGGGCTCAAAAGGTAAGCACTCAAGTTAAGGGTAACCCTCGTACAATCTGGAAAAGCATGTAGTGGTTTACTTTGGCTGATGAGGTAACATGCATATATCAGATGAGGAATTCTAAGTCTCAGTTCTCTGTGTGTGCCTACCCCTTTTACAGTACAAGAAATCGAAAATTTTTCCTTTCCCTTATTTAGACAACAAATTCCTTAGGGCAAGGAAGCAGTACTATCATATGCAAGTGACGGAGACCTTCCTACATTCAAGGGATGACAGATCTTGAATAAAGCAATGAGACAGGTTCAAAGTTGTGACATACATGCACATATTTGATACTGCATCTCAGTGCAGTGTTCAGTTTTTTTAGTGAATTTACTGAGGAAAAGGTGTAACTCTTAAAATTTTTTAAACAGACAGAATCTTCTTGTCTTATTGTCTTGGGTAATTTTTCCGTGTGCAAATACATATGCAAAATAATTAGACAAAAGAAATTTCTTAACTGTTCAGTTGTGTTCTTTCTCGCCTCCAGGAGTGTAACGATCCATTTTACAGAGCTCTCTCTGGCTCTGCAATTTGTCAATCTCCGTAACAAGAAGAATGAGAGAAGAAGAGGGAATGCATAAATGAAGAAGAATGGGGAAACATAAATGAAAATTAATACTAGTGTAACACTAGTATTATTCATTAATGTTCAGAAAGACCTGGGCTCCAAAATTCCTTATGCTCCAAATCCTGCAGAGTTATGCAGATGGTTAATTTTATAATTTGTGATTTTTTCTGTTAATTTCAGTGGACCTACTCACCAAGTACACTTTAGTAAATGTTCAAGTTTGGAAACAAATGCAGTACAACACACGCAAACTTATCTTACTGCATTCATTAAACATCATTTTTTAAGCATCAGAAAATGCCATCCAATTTCCAGCCTGCAGCACTATTACTGCTAAAAAGGTTTGGTTATGGATATAGAGGAAAGTTGTCAACTATACAGTTGTTCTCTTGTCCCTGAATGTTTTTCATTTATTTAATGGCACACAAAACCATCTAAGATTACTAATCATAGTCATGAGGGGAATTTGAATTGTCTATTATATACTTTTTGCATTTGACATATATCTTTATAGCTTTTTCAATGATTTCTTCTTTTTGTCCACTTTCCTTCTTTATTTGGGTGGTCCATATTGCTAGAGGTGGGAGGAAATGCTTACAGTCTGGATTACAAAACCATTAGGAAGACTCAAGAACAGATACGCTACCTGTAATTATTTGCAAATGACTAAGTTTCAAGTTGACTGTCTCTCTTTAAATCAGAAGGAAAACAGCTCAATTCATTACACCCAGTATATGCCGAAACAAAGCCTGCCTTGCTGGAGAGCAAAGGGGATGGAGAAAAACAATTCTGTCAGTGCAATTCAGCAAAAGGATAGGTGGGAATGGGAAGCCCCAGAGATATCTTGCTGTCATTGAGCATAACTGTAAGGATTAATTCACCCAGCCTCCCCAGAAAGTGAATCCCTTCTCTGATAAAACAGTTGTTGCTGGCTGAGGAAAAGGTGAATGGAATTAAGATTTGTGTATTATAGATAACAAAAATAAAGGCATTCTGGTAATCGTTTGAGACAATATTTTACACAAATCCTGGATAAGACCAATCAATGAACAACCTACAGTGGAAAAAAAAAATGAGGAGATATGCAAGGGCTATGTGCTCATGAAGCTCAGAGAAGAATGTATGGAGTGACTGACCACTGCTATTGCAAACAAAGCTAAACTTATCTCTGAACAGTGGCCTTTGATCTATATAAAAGGCTTTATCAGCTGAACGAATCAAACAGCTATGTAACTGTTCATCCCTGAGTTAATCAGAAGAGTGTAAATGTCTGAGTTAGCCAGACCAACATGTGGGGGGTAAATATGTGGGTCAGCCTAAAATATAGTAGAAAAATCAAACGAAGAGCAAAAAGAACTTTGAAGAGAGCAATAGGCTTGAGCTGTTTTCAGCCCTTCCCAATGATTAGGGACACCTAGGGTCTTGATGGTGAGACTCATAATGAGAAACACATTTGTATCACGATTCAGCTATATACTCCATTTACTATAGTCTATTAAGTACAATTTCTGCTTGTATTGTAAGTTAAATACATTGCTGTATCACTCTAAGTGCTAAGTCAAAATCTCAAATAACATCAAATAACTTCAAATAAGGAAATTTAGTACTGAAGATTAAACCCTCCAAGCATGGAATATCTAAAAGAACCTGATCAGAGGATATTGGACTCTGACATTGGGTCAAATATGCTGGATATGCAGGATAGCATAAGTTTCAACTACCAGGACAAGTAGTTCTAGCAGGAGAGATGCCATAGGTGTGCACTGCTTTCCTTGAGGTAACTGTTGGAGCAAAGTAGCCACATTAGAGCCTAAGAATGTCATGGGTATCTCATGTTCCTTCTGTACTTTGCACCGAGTTCCAGGAGATGTGCTTGCGGTACACCCTCAGCTTCCTCTTCCTATGACACTTTCAGTCTCAGTGATCGAGTCTAACATCATTTTCAGCTGAGATTGAATTTAGCCTGTGGTAACTTTTATATGTCAGTGCTAAAATATTATGTTTATGTGGGTCTTCTGTGAAATGGTCACATTGTTTTTTTTTCAAAGTTATTTACTGTTATATATTATGAGAAAGACAATTTGTAGGGAAGCAAGGATAAATCAAGCTACCATTCTTATAAGAATAAAGGAAACACAAATAAGGAAAAATTAAGAAAAAATCAAAATAGGTATTAAAAAGTCAGAATTCTATATAAATAGAGGAAAGTGTAGTATTGTGTTTTTAACTTCAAAAATATGCTATCTAGAGGAAATAAAGCTAACCAATAACAATAATATCAATACGCTGTTTTAATAAAGTGCTTTTCATTATTATATTTCTAAACATTTCACAAATAAGGTATTATTATTATTATTCGTCTTGATAGATGGGAAAGCTGAGACATGAGAAGGCTACATGACTTCCAGACATCACAGAGATAACCAGCAGTAGAACTGAGAAGGCATCTGAGGTCTCCTGAGTTCCAGCTTTGTGCTTGATCCACTGACAATGTTGTGACACCCTTCTGCCATCCACAGTAAATAGTTAAGCTTCATCTAAGTCAAGTTTATAAGTAGCATCACAAGAAAGGCCCCATCACACAAAGATCTCAAGAGCATGCATCTGTTTCCTTGCACTCAGAAAGGCCTTCTTCAGATGCTTGGGATGGTTTAATTGCAGTATGAGAAGTTACTATTTTGAGAAAGTTACATCTTAAAAATCAGACCCTTCTAATTTACAGGTGTTAACAAATGAAATAGATGCAACATAACATTTACACAGCAAAGGCACTTCCTCTCTTCCTCCATAGTGACTGTCTTCCTCCTGACTGCCAGACTAAGCCACTCAAACACTTCAGTAGAGAAAACCCCACCAGAAGAGGAAGGTGGAATTTCAAATGAAGGGAAGGGAATTTCTGCCTGCAGTTCTTCAAAGGAAAGAGTATCTGCCTGCTATTCTTCACTGACTCTTTCATAAAGCAAGATTAGAAACAAGGGAGACTATGGAGAGGGGAAGATTCAGAAGCAAATAATCTAAAACTATTTCACAGTGGTTTCTTAAGCTGCAGAGCCATCCAGACAAATTCAAAGAATCACGAAAACAGATAGCAAATGTAGTCTCCAGGCAATAATTCACGGTCTCATTTTTCTCTCACATTCATTAATAATCTCTGATTTACCTGCTCTGAGTAGGTGGCCCGTAAGATAGCTTTGTCTGTGTTACCTTTTAAATCTTGCACAGTCGGCATTTGTAAAACAAAGAATTGATTGGACTTTCCTACCTCAGCAACATTGGTGTGTTGGACCCAGAGAGCTTTTAAAGGTTGGTTTTATAACCAAGTTTTTCTCACCAGAGAGACTCTGCGG
Source organism: Rhea americana (assembly GCF_003343005.1). Classification (NCBI taxonomy): domain Eukaryota; kingdom Metazoa; phylum Chordata; class Aves; order Rheiformes; family Rheidae; genus Rhea; species Rhea americana. The sequence continues at coordinate 414,321 of NW_028185506.1, read as the reverse complement.
TCTCCCTCTTATTCTGCTCCAATTGGAAAGCAGGGACATCACAATGCCTCTGGGGACACCAGTGTTTCCACAGCAACAGCAAGGCTACCAGGAGACCAAGAGTGCAGGGGTTCCTGAAAACTGAGTCATGCCATTTGTTAAAGCTAGCATTTACAACTAGTCTACCTTTTGCCTGAAGTGGGAGTGCTGAGAGATGGATTTAGCTTTTAGTAAATCCTCACACATTTCAAGTGTCCTGTAACCCCGAAGCTGCTTTTAGACATTTGGCTCTAACTTCCCTGGGTTTCAAATACAGCAAGGTAGCCACCAATCAGCATTTTAGTGTTCTAAATTGTTTTTAAAATCAAACCCAACTCTCTGTAACCTAGCACCTGGAGCTGTTGCAAGTTGGATGTATCCATTACCTTAGTACCTTTTTTATGCCTGCATCACTGTAATACACGAGCATCTCTGGTCAGCTAGTACATATTACGCCTACAACAGCACTGTTGAAATAGCAAAGTGTTCTTTTAGAAATAAAAAATGGAAACCACAGAACTCTGAATTATCTTTTGTTAATGGTTTAGAAAACTATGACTCCAATTCTGTGAGAATATGTTTTGACTCTATAGCAGAGATCATTAAAAATCGGTAAGATGTTGTGATATGTAAAGACAAAGAGTAGTGAATATCATATGCTATAGAAATGAATGGTTCAAGTTTATCAGCATTTCTTTGAACTATTGATCATCCTATTTCAGAAAGGGACATTGCAGACTTAGGGAGATCTCATGGAAGGAAAAAAATAATTGCGGATTTTTGCCCAAATCCCTGAATCACCTGCTATACTACAGCTCTGGCAGAACAGCCAGTTTAGATTTGTGTTGGGAGTTGAGCTAAAATTACTGCCAAAGATGGTGTCAAACCTGGAACAGATGATGTATCTCTTCATTAATAGTCTGTTGCCTTAGCCTTGATCTATTCTCTAGCCTAGTCTTAGAATTTTTATGTATTCCTTTCCTGTGTATAGGTATGGAACTGCACAAAGTAAATGAGGACTAGGTCTCCACAGTGAGAGGTTCTCACTCAGGTTAAATCAAGAACAAAAACAGCCATGGGAAATGCAGGAATTAGATATTAACTTTTATGTAGATCTTCACAGCAGGATGGGTATCCAGTTTCGCTTTTTGACTTCTCCCTTTGCAGCAGATACAAGGGCAGCAGTAATGACARGATTTACTGAAGCGAGTCGGGCAGGTTGGCTCACTCAGAAGAGCTGTGGTGAGATTGTCAGGCATAACGAAAGTGAAGAGAAAAATGGTAGGAAGGCTGTCTGGGGTCAGGAGGTAGAAGGAGCCTGCTTCTGTGATTCCTAGGAATCAGCAAAAGAAATGAGCACACCTAGTTTGATGTGCACTGTGTACCTGTCTTATGTCAAATAAAAATGTGTGTTGTGGCTAGGAACTGGAGGTAGCCAATGTTCATAGCAAATCTAGATTTTTGCCCAAATCTCTGAATCACCTGCTGTGCTACAGTTCTGGCAGAACTGCCACTTTAGATTTGTGTTGGGAGCTGAGCTAAAACTGAGCAAGTGTTTCGGAAATTGCACCAAATTAGCTTTATTGCCAGAAATATTCTCTGTTACACCTTTCACTGTGTTCACGTTTCGAAAGTATTTCGGTGAATATGAGCACTGCCTACACTAGTATAAGCCAGGTTACAAAAGAAAGATTATTTCTATTCAATGTAAATGAAAAGGAGATGGGAATCCATGAGAAAAATGTAGCTGTTGTAGTGCAAGCAGTAGATTTAAAGTGCCCTGTATGTGTGGTTGTGATACAACATTCACAGCAGCACTTGCTGAGGGGAAAAAAAATCTCACTGAAATGTAGAAGACCTAGGATGACAGAGGGAGTGAAGAATTTTAGAGTGGCTAGATATCTGTAGAAGACAGGTAATACACAAAAATTAACATAACTGTTTAATCTCCGTTTAAGAGTAATTTAATAATGCCAGATAGTTCAAAGCATAAATAATATTATTGAAAATGTTTTAAATTGGCCCAGCTCAACAATGGCCAAAAGTTACTGTCACTTAATTGTTGGACTTGACTCATTTCCAACCGGACTGCCATTCAGATGCTGGCAGAAGCATCTGTGAAACAGCAGTCCCTCTAGAGAGCTGAATAATTCCACCAGCAGGAACTAAGGGTCACACTTATACTGAAATTAATCTCTCTTGGGTGCTTCTGAAAATCTCCCTCTCGGTAGCTGTGAGTCTAAACCCACTCGCCCTTCATAAATCTATCCCGAACCACAGCAGGTACCCTGACAGACAGCCCAGCTCCAAAGCAGACAGGGGCGGAAGGCAGAAGAGCGAGCGCAGAGCCTGGCACTGCTAATGGCCACACCTCAGAGGAGACAGCAAGGCTGCAGCCAACCATTGACTCAGGACGGCACGTTCCCTGACAGCCACATTCTGCGCATGCGCAGTTTGGATACGCGCCTGGGGGCTCTGCGCAGGCACTCCCGACAGACACTTCTCCCACGGCCGCCTAGCTGATCGCTCCTGCGCATGCGCTGGCGGACAGATTTGGCCCTGCTTGCATTCCGTCCGCTGTGGGGGTTTGTGGGTAGGGTAAAATGGTGGTTGTGATGTGTTGCTGGTGGCTTTCCCGCCGTCTGTTGTCAAGGGCAGGTGAGTGTCACTGCTGTTGAGGGTGGCTGGCGGCTTGCTGTGTCCTACCCGTATTCGTGATGCTTCTTTTGCTTGGGGTATCACTGGCAGCTAGGCTGTCTTTATGCTGTCTGCCTCGCTGGCCCGAGATAGGACAGACCAGGCCAGGGCAGGCCAGCGGGTGCTGCGTGTAATGGCTAGTGGTGACCCCAAGGCACAACCCCGTCCTTCTTCAGGTGAAGGAATATGGCAGCTCGGTGTCTGTCTGCTTCTGTGTGTTATGCTTTGCTTTGAAAGAAAGTGGGGTGTGCTAGGCTGTGCAGTCCTGAACTAGCTTATGCCCCTGGGCCCCCCCTTGTCTCACTGCACCTTCTTTGGGTTAGGGCAGGATGAGGGAGCTCACAGGGCTGTGTGTGGACAGCAGCTGGCTAAATGATGCAGAAGCCATCTGTTTTTTGCCTTGTCTTTTTTGCGGAGCTGTAATTTGTAGCCTGCAGCAAAACAAAGAATTTGCTCATACTGTGAGTTTATCTGCATGATAATAATGTTTCTCTAGGACTGTTAAAATCTCTGTATATGAAATGCTGTCCAGCAGGCTAAAGGTTTGGATTTTTTTTTTTTTTTGTGATTCCGTAGGTAGCCTTGACAGTTTGGCCTCGGTCTATAAGCATGCTCAGGTGCCAAATTTATATTAAAATCCTGGATTTGAGTTTTTGTCACAAAATCATAACCTAATTTTAATTATACAGCTACAGCACATATTCATCTGTTATGAAAAATTGGCAAATGGAATTTTTTGGTGGCAAAGAACATGCTCTTAACTGCAACAGTGCTTATTTCCAATAGGAAGATGATTCTGGTTTACTGTGGACTTTGAAGATTTTATTCAGATCAATATTCATAACCTGCTTCAAATAAGGATTATAACAGTAAATATCTAGTGGCAAATAGACTGTAGTCAGTGAGGAAGAATCCTACTGTTGTGGGGCAAAAATCCCTGGGTAAGTCTGTGTTGCACACAAGTATAGGGCAAAAATTTAAGTAGTATGCTGAACCTGGAAACACTTGAAGAGCCCTGCAGCTTTGACAATCCATGTTAATCTGTGTTATCTAGATATAGTAAGCTTTGCTTTTGGTAGGGCTCTGCACCATATAGATGGGCTTTCCCTGGTTGTGCATGTAGTGGCAGGATTTTTCTAGCTTGCTTTTGTTGGATATTAGATATCCTTAAAACCATAGAGCAGAAGAGCTAAGCTCTTCACTTATTCATTGCTTCTTCATCTTTGTTGTTATTCATATTGCAGTGGTAATTGGATATTTAGTTAGATTGTGATATATGATGAAGCTCCTATACCGTTATGAAACAAAAAAGATGTATACCCCTAAAGAGCTTACAGCATAAGGCAAGTAACAGCAGATGTATGGATGCATAGATAGAAAAAAAAAAGATGGATATTATTTGTTAATGTGATGGTGATAATGAATTTTATAACATACTTTCAGTGAACTAAAGTCCTATTGCTCTTGGTGGCAAAGGGTTGAAATGTTCTCAGCTATCAATAATGGAGACAGTGGTAAATCTTTAAATATGCATATTGTGCACATTTTCTTCAAATCTTGAGAAACATAAATGTATATGAACAAAGTACTGACAACTACTGTGGGTCACCCAACTTTGTCTTTCACTGTCTCGAACAGGATACAAAGCAGCTATTTTGTGCACATGAGGGAATCCTGGTAATTATAAACAACCAAATACATTTCTTTGAATGAGTCTGTCTGTCCTAAAACAAAATTAAATAGTAAAAACATGGTTAATAGAACTCTATAAGAATGAAGGTAGCAAGTTCATCCAACTGTCTCCCACAGTATTACCCTTTACAGAATCACAGAATAGTTGAAGTTGGAAGGGACCTCTGAAGATCATCTAGTCCAACCCCTCTGCTATTCAGTATCTCCAAGGATGGAGACCAGCGGAGTCTGTCTGGGCAACCTGTTCCTATGTACAGTCAGCCTTACAGTAAAGAAGTGTTTTCTGTGTTCAAGTGGAATTTCCAGTGCAATTTCCTGCATTTCAGTTTGTTCCTGCTGCTTCTCGTCCTATCAGTGGCCATCACTGAAAAGAATCTGGGCCTATCCTCTTGAGACTCTGCCCTTAGATATCTGTATACCTTGATAAGATCCTGCCTAAGTCTTCTCTTCTGCAGCTTGAACGGAGTCATCTCTCTCAGCCTTTCCTTGTGTAAGAGATGCTCCAGTCCCTTAATTATCTTAGTAGCCGTCTGTTGGGCTTGCTCCAGTAGCTCCATATCTCTCTTGTACTGGAGAGCCCAGAACTGGACGCAGTACTCCACGTGGCTTCACCAGGGCTGAGGGGCAGGATTATCTCCCTCAGCCTTCTGGCAGCACTCTTCCTAATGCAGCTCTAGATGCTCTTTAGCCTCTTTGCCACGAAGCCCCATTATTGGTTCATGTTCAACTTGTCCACCAGGACCCCCAGCCCCTTCCTTGTAAAGCTACTCTGCAGCTGGTCAGCTGCTAACACTTAGCTTACTTGATATCTGCTATCTGGGAACCCATTGCCTTGCTGTCAGCTTTATTCTTTGCCGAGCATTTAGTGTATATGCTCCTGATTTCATCTGCAAATTTGTTTTGTAGTGTTTTTTTTTCTTTTTTTGAATAAACACAAAACCCACAAATATACAGGCTTCTGAAAATAAAAACTGACAGTGCATTTTTCAATTGTGAGTTCAGTATGTTTTTCTAGCAAAACCAGAATAGTTGTATGACACACTCTCTGACACTCACTCACAAAAATGTATGCTTCGTGACATCCAGTCTCATTAATGTATAAAAAGAGAAAGCTTTTTTATTTTTATATGAACAGAGGTGCTAAATGTAGGTGTTCTTCTGTTAAACTCCAGCAGATTTTTGGCAAATATTTTTATGGATGCTTATCACCGAGTATATTTTTCTTCATAGTTAGTCTTGGGGCCTACACTTTGGCAATGGAGAGGCCCTGCCTATCTGTCACTTGGAGACAGACACCATGCTCATTGTTTTTAAGCTTGGCTCCTTATCATAGGAGAGCTGCATTTTGGGAAGTCATATACCTACTTGATGTTTGTGTAGATGATGTCTTAATGCCAGTTGGCCAATAGAAACAGGAAAAAAATGTAATTTTCAAGGATATTAGATTAATTTGATAAAAGTTTAAAGGTTTATCTATTACTGCTTGCTTTGATTAGGTGGATGTTAAACTGCCTCCTTGGGGGAAGGAGAGACAAGCTTTTGGGTACAGATTCTCCTTCTTCGGACACTGAAATCTTACTGGTGAATTTTCTGGTTTCAGTTGTATCAGCTGATCTAATAAAAATGTATTACATGCCCAGACGTACCCTGCCCATTTTATCTCCTTAGAAAGTCATGACTATAACATCAATGCGACCCTCCAACCTGGCAATACCTAACCATATCTGGATCAAATTAACTCCCTCATTGCGCAAGTAGGATTTTTTTTGTTAACCTCTAAGTTGTCTGTCATTCTGATATCAAATACTAGTCAGGTTTTCACTGTTTCTTGTCATTTGAGTTGATAGAGGGAAGGTGAAACTTGTTTATCCTGATCCAGAAAATGCTTATAGCCATGATTTATTGAAAATTCAAATGTCAGTTACTGTTTTTCTGTTAAATCCTCAAGCTGATTTTGTAGACAGCTCTTCTAGTCTGTTCTTGTCAACTGCAGTGTATCTGTAGTTTGTGCACTCTATACCTCATCCATTCCTTGCTTTTTCACCTGTCCTTGGAAAGTAAGAGCACTGACTTACAGTAACATTAAAAACTTCTAATTTCAAGATTCTCTTAAAAGGAGTTTATTTGTTCCTTTTGTCTAACTTGATTGGAAAGGAAGTACGTTCCTTCTCTTCAGACTCCCTATTTAGCCTATCTTGTCAATTTATATCACTATCTTAGCAATGTCTTATTTCAGTGGCTTTCAGCTTTTCATAGCTTGGTCTTTCTTGAGAAAATGGACAGTATTCCGTACCACATGGGTCTGTCTCTTTGCCTCTCTTAACTCCCCTCACTCTAGACCAGTGACAGGAGATTTGCTACGTCCTCCAACCTTTGAGATTGCTCACTTTAGATTGGGGTCTAGTTAATTGCATTCTGATGTCTTTGTGCCACAGTTCCTAGGTGTGGGAGCATAGTGTGAAAATACTTAGGTGGGCCCTGATTTTAGCCAGCATGGTTTTGGTAGTCCTTATTCTCTTATACTTTATGCCATAACTCGTACATCATGTGCCAGTGTTAGCCAGTTAAACTTTATGTGCAGTTTAGGAACCAATGGTCTTAGTCTACTCCTTTCATGACTTAGTTTGGTCTTTGATTTTTAGCCACACCTCCCTCAAGCCCATTGTCTTCTGATTTATCTGGATTTCTTTGAAGTGGTCTGGCAGGAGACTTGGCATGGGTAATTTTACTGAGGCAGGTTGGAGAAAATGGGTCTATAATGAGAAAATAACTTTCACTTTAGCTATGGAGTCACAATAGTAACTCTTAAGTTATATCACTTGCTTGCTCCCATTTTTGTGTTGTAGGCTCTGGTGTTTCTGTGTTAGCTGCATTGCCACCTAAATTGCAGCAACACCGCCAAGTCCATCATGCATTAATCCCTCATGGAAGAAGCGGAAGATCCTCTGTTAGTGGCATTGTGGCCACTGTCTTCGGAGCTACAGGTTTCCTGGGACGATATGTTGTCAATCGTTTAGGTAAGATTTTCCAGGAGTATCAATTAAAAATTCAGATGCTTAACCAAACTTTAGTCTTTCTTCAGGTTATAGAATAGCCCTAGATTATTATTATTTTTTTAATCTTAAAAATTGAGCAGTGCAGACATGTTCTCTGTGATATCTGTATGATAAGTAGTGAAAATAGCATAGTTCTAATGCAGGAAAATGCTGAAGCTTCTGGATATTGCTCAAATCATTGTGATAAGTCATTCTCTTTCATTTAGTTTTTTTTGTTGTTTTTTGCTTTTTGGATTTTTGGGGTTTTTTTGAGCTCATGAGATGTAATTTTAAGTGAAGCTCATAGTTGATTCTTCTGTTTTCAGCTATGTTACGACATTTTGCTAAAATGTTTGCAGCAATCTGGAGTTTGATCAGGATTCATTAGCATTGCCCTTATTAATTTTATTTTTTTTTAAAAAAAGAATCTTTCCTTTTTTCTTCTTTCTTTCTTTGTCCAGCTTTTAAAAATGCAGATTAAAATCTGTACGCATGAATATCCTTAGATGTGAAACATAATATAGTACCTAAAAATGTGTGTAATATGTACTGATTAAAAAGATCTTTTGTTTTACATGCTTATGCTTATTTTATTATTAGTTCACCCAACTATTCAAGTACGTCCCTGCTTAAGAATTCCTGTGATACTATACTTTGAGAAACTTCTGTGCTACTTTTAGCTTTGCAGATGTCTATGCTATGCAGATAACGTTAGCTTTGCAGATGTCTATGTCAAGTTATCTATGTTTGTTTGTTGTGTTTTAATACCAGTGAAGAAAAGGAAATGACATATATTCAGAAGATTGTCTCCTTAAAGTTATTTAGTAGTTTGATATAAATGAAAAGTTCTTTGAACACTTAGGTCGCATTGGATCTCAAGTAATCATCCCCTATCGCTGTGATCGGTATGACCTCATGTATCTACGACCCATGGGTGACCTGGGGCAACTTCTCTTCTTAGTAAGTCTTTTGCTTTGGCGTTAGATCAAATACAATGCCATTGCTATACAAGGAAGTCTGTTAATCATTCTCAAAGTCAGAGCTCTAGTTATTGTTTAGACTTTAAATGGAAATGATGTGAAAGAGCTTTCTTTGAATATGCCTGTTTGCACGTTATCTCATCTCTTTCCTACTTGATTCTCTGGTTACAGGAATGGGACTGTAAGGATAAAGACTCTATCCGAAGAGCCGTGGAACACAGTAATGTCGTCATTAATCTCGTTGGAAAGGAGTGGGAAACAAAGTAATTTCTTATTTTTTCTTTATAGATCGATTTTCAATGTGTATTAGACAAGGTAGCAGCGTTTTACAGCGTATTTACAGTACACAGTGATACTGGTATTTCACCTGCCTTCCATTATGCATAAGATAGAAATCTTGTGCATAAAAGTGCTCCCATTTCTTTGAATGATTAACTTCAATTTAGCTTATGATCTGCTCTCAGCAAGTACATTCTTTTCATAATTGTCTAATGCACAACTCTTGCTCTGTCAGACGGTTAAATTTACTGCTTTTGTACACCTTGCTGATGATATTTAGTGGGTAGCTTCCTGTAAATGATAGAGGTTTACAGATCTGTGGGCTTATATTTATGATATTACAGAAGTGGGCTTTCATCCTATCACTTTGGTGTACTTATTATGCTAGGTTATAATTCATCAGTTACAGTCAAATTTTTATTATTCTCTGGTAAATGTTAATAAATGGGAATAGCTAGTGGAACATTTCTGTGGGTATGATTAATAATTTCATTCTTTGGTAGAATTCTGGCACACATGCTGTTAGCGTCTTAAGCAATTTTCTTATACTGATAACTTACTGATCTTATAAATATTTACTTTTTTAAATCTATGAAATATAATATTTATTTTAGTTTAAAAATACCTGTAATAATCTGTGTTTTTTTGCCTGCAAGTAAGTCTGCTTTACTTAAAGCCTTGTTAGTGGAGAACTGCCAGAGAAGTACATGTTAATTGTGTGACTTGCCTTTATGTGGAACATAATTTTCCTATTGTAGAGACAGAAACTGATGTTAGATCTAAATTTAATCTATATTTATAAGCCTAATGCCTCTGTTGCCCACTTTTGTGGACAGTCATTTGGTGGTGTCTCAAACTCTAAAATTATTTTTCCTAAAATACTTTGTCTATTGGCAAGCATCCATTTCAACTTATATATGGTATTTGACTAGACAAGAATAACTTCTGGGGGGCACTCTAATTTGGCATTCAAATTTGTAGAGGGCCTTTTTTCCTGATGTCATTTACCCCTTTATCCCACTGCTGGAGTTTATAGCATAGTTTAATTGGGGGAGGGGAAGACCACAACCCATTCTAACTTTGATTTTTGTATATCTGACAAAATTTTTGGTTCTTTTTGTCTTTTTTTTTTTCCCCAAGGCTCTGGGAACAAACCAACCTGCCAAAATTAGTGCATGCTGTTACGAAAATACAAATATGAAACTTTAAACTCTTATTACTGTCAGAAGTGAATAATTTCAATTAATAACTACATAATCTCCATTTATCATTCAGATACATTTTTCACGTGTACTTTCTTCCTCCAAATTTCTGGGCTCATGTGAAATATGTGGTTTAAATAAGGGAGGGCTACTTGGTTATTAAAATACAGCCTTCTGGAAGTGCAATAACAACAAAAAACATTTACTGAAGTTTTTTTTTTTTTTTTTTTTTTTTTTTTTTTTTTTTTTTTAC
>NW_028185506.1:400690-404137 GCF_003343005.1 Rhea americana | reverse complement strand
TTTCCCAAGAAGACCCAAACCTAGTCACTGTGGTCTCTTTCAACAGTACCAAAAATAGAGAGGGATCTTCATACATGTTAAGGACATTTAGGTTTTCCAATAGTTACTACTATTATATATGTATTAATTGCCATGTTGATGTTAATGGTGATACTGGAACCCTGCCATAAAATTCTGTGTGGTTCAGTTGAATATGATGTAAGACTAACCATTGTAATCATCCCATAATGTATGAACAATATAAACAGGAAAAAAAATTAGAAATGTAAATCAGCCAAAAAAGTAAAACCTGCCATTAAATACTTTCCTCCTTGCCAGTTACTATTATACAGGCTCATCTGTGTATACTATGTTGTTTGAGAACTCCATAGCTACGGGAGGGATGTTGTTCATTCTTGTGTGATTCTAAAATCTATTTTTGTGAATAGAACAGGAGTAATGGTTCCCAGGATCAGATTAGCTATTGATGGATCTAAAATAACTTTTTATTTTTAAGGCTTTCTTTAGACTTTGGAGGTATCTGAAGAGTTGTGGGAGTACATAAGAGCAGAGACAGGCATTTGAACAAAATATCTGTTACCCAAAAGCAGATGTAAAAAATGGAGCAGGGTGCTTGCAAGTTTGGTATCAAATTGTAAGAAGTCAGTTGTGCGCCTCCCCCCGCCCCTCTAGTCTTGGGATAGTTGGAAGGAATTGGTGGTTGTTGCCAGGCTATAGTGTCACTTTTGCTTGGAGACTGAGCTTCTGTATTATTTTTAATCAGATGCCAAACAAGATTACAGTTGAATCCCCTAATTTAGGCCCCTTGAATACCATAAACTGAGTATTCTTCTCCATTGGTCCTTTACAGCTTCTATGAAGCTGTTGTAACTACTCCATCTATGTAAAATTTTACATTATTTAAGTACCTGTGAGTTCTTTGATGTGTTTCTGTCCAGTTTCCAATTTCAACATCTGTCCTGTCTTTGAGACTGCTCTGGATTTTTGAGCTGCTCTGTAATTGAGGGTGTCAAATCAAGTCACATTTTAAACAGGTGTTGTGGAAACAGACAGCTTTGCTCAGATTTTAAAAAGCAGTACTTTAAGAAAAAYGTTTTCAATTGAAAATAGTTTTTTAATTTGTCACGGAGAAATGGGCAAGAGGTTTTCAAGTTGTAGTTTAATCTTAGAGGAACAAACAGGTGATACTATTACCGTAATAGCAGTTTACTGTTGTATTCGATTTGCATCATGTTTTTGTTTTGTGAAGAGTCTGTAAAGGGAACTTGCTAAGAAAGGGCCTCAAAATAGGTTTGTGAAATATGTTCAGATTATAACTGAACAACGAACATGTTATTAGTTGCTTTTGGTTGGCAATGACTGTTGCTCTTAAATTAAAATTTGTGTTTGTCTTGTTTTAGAAACTTCAGTTTTGAAGATGAATTTGTAAATATTCCTAGAAGTATTGCCCAGGTAACTAGGGAAACTGGTGTGGAAACACTTGTGCATATATCTCACCTGAATGCTAGCATGAAGAGTCCTTCCAAATACCTCAGAAGTAAAGTAAGTATTGAATTCCTTTAAAGCACTCTCTAAAAGTATATTCAAAAAAAAAAAAAAAATCTCTGTATGAATTTTCTTTACTAAATAATCTTTTCCTCAGCTGAAGGTAATTTCTGTGTGTTATGGGCTTAAATTGTATGCTTCCTGGAGCTACAAATCCTGCTCAGTACTTCATCTGCTTTGAAGGGAAGTAGATTATGTATACTTTTAAAACCCTTCCTTCCTTCCATCCTTGCATATGTCCTACATGTACAATTACTGCCACTACGAAAGAGGAACTAGTTTGGTGATGGGATCTGAAATCAGTCCTAACGTCTAAGACTGGAATGATCTAGCAATTGTAAGTACGTAGTTGATGCCAAAATGACTCCTGCAAGGACAGATGAGTGACAAAATTATAGGTCTTTGTAGTGGGATTGTTACCTGTTCCAGTAAAAAAAGAAAAAATGTTTTCTCTCTCTCTTTTTTCCATATGGATGCTGTCCCAGTTTCGATTTCTTTCTTTCTTTCTTTTTTTTTTTTTTTTTTAAGGCCACTAGATTCTGTTGTTTTACTTTACAGTATGAATACAGTTTTCAAAGCAGAGTTTAAATATGGTATCCATCAATGTGCAATGACTCTATGGGATAGTTGGGCTTCATTATATTGACCAGTCCTATGTGGAAAGCAGATAGCTACTACTGAATTTCAAATTGTGCATAAGCTATTCTTGGAGTGTTCCAGTAATGTACTAGGGATCTGGGCTTTCTGTGAGACCTGCTCATACCAAAACATTACGAAGCTGAAATTGGTCAAATAGAAATAGTTTTGTGCTACTACCAGTATTATTTCATTGAGTGCTGTAGTCAGGATGCACAGAGTTCCGAAAGGGACTATTCTGGCCTGTTCAGAATGGGTCTAATTCACAACTGTTGCATATATTCATCTTAATTTAATAACAGGCAGTTGGAGAGAAAACAGTGAGGGAAGAATTTCCAGATGCTATAATTCTGAAGCCTTCTGAGATGTTTGGGAGAGAGGACCGCTTTCTCAATCATTATGCAAGTAGGTGTTCTTGAAATAAAGTCTATTTGGTTCCTTCCTAGAGGAGAAAGGGGAAAATGCAAAATTTTCTTTTTGAAAAGCAGAAAGATATATTTTTTTCAGAAAAAGACTGTATTTTGTTAGCTGTACTGCACACTGTGAAGTGAAAAATAGAATAAATTTTCACCTTACAATGAAATGGTAGCTTCTGAATTCTTTCACAACCCGATTAGACTAAGTGATGGTTTGATTTTATATATTATTACTGTTTGTTTAGATTGTTCTCAGTTAATGTCTGAGCTAAGGTTTGAAATTTTACATCTGAAATGATTTTTTCACATTGATAATTCTGGAATGTAAAAATTGACTACTTCTTCTGGGTTTATACAAAGCAACAGTAATGACTCTGTATCAGCAGCAAAATTGCTAGACAACACAGAGCAGGATTTGTTTGTATCTCACAAAGTTGAGAGATCTCTGAACGATGCTGGGTAAGCAGTAAACACAATTGTGGTGGTTTTTGATAGGGAAAACTGAGTATTAATTGAAAACAGAGGTACTGAAGTTGAATAGTAGTGCTTTTTGTTTGGGAGTTTATGTGAGTTTGTCTCTTTTTTTTTTTTTTAATAAAGTCATTGTTCAGGAAATATCCACACCGTAGGTGCACTTTGGATTTTCTTTTTTTAAGCTACAGTGCAGCATGTCAGTTGTTTGCCTATTGAAAGGATTCAGCAATTTCATTCTAAAGTTACTTACATGTATCTCTATTCAGACATGCGCTGGTTTGGTGGTGTGCCTCTTATTTCTTTGGGCAAAAAGACAGTGAAGCAACCAATATATGTAAGTTTTGCTGAAAAACAAGACAATCCGAAATTGTATGTG
>NW_028185506.1:389292-400436 GCF_003343005.1 Rhea americana | reverse complement strand
AAGGGGGGGGGGAGGGAGGAATTCTCCCCTCTCTCTCCCTCTTCCTCTCCCCCCCATCACTTCTAGAAGAAGGGTGTGTCTGTATGTTTGTATTTTCTAAAGGTAATTTTCTCTATTTGTTTCTCACAGGTGGTTGATGTTGCAAAGGCAATTATTAATGCAATTAAGGATCCTGATGCTAAAGGGAAAACATATGCCTTGGCTGGGTAGGTTACTTTTCTGATTCTAATTAACTGAAGTACTTCTTTTTGGTGTTGTTCTTTGGCAAGCTCCACAGCACATTTAATTTCTTCATCCATGCGCACAGTTTGAGCTGCAATAAATTCCACCTCCTTTTTGGGAGGAAAAATGGCTCAAGATGTTATTGTGAATGAGCTGATAAACCTATTTTGGGCCCCATTGCATTTAATGTTATATATATTGATTCACAGAAATAGGCAGTCTTGAAAAACTTACTAGACAAGATAGATGGAAGAGAGGGATTCAGCTTGTGGGCAAATAGTATGAGTTCAGCATGTCTGATATTCTGGGATAGGTATCTGTTGGACATGATAGAAAACTTCTTTTCTGGACTGCTTATGAAGATTGATATTTACTTTACAGAACTAAGAAATAAAATCCATGCATATAGTCAGTATCATGTAGAAGAAGTGAAAGAGCAAACAAATCTTCAACAAAACTTTCCAGAATTTAAAAGCAGGGCCAAATATGCACATGTACTAATGGAGAAAGCTGTAACTTTGGAGAAAAATCTCCTTAAAATGTGTGGAAAATGATCTGGAATAAGAACAGATAGAGATAGTGGATCCTTTTGAATAGTCTGTGTACAAAAAAATCCAAGGTCATTAGCTCTAAGAAAAAAGGCATGGTAAAGGCTAAGGTTCATGTTTCAATATCATAATGTGGCATTGGAGTGGGTCTTTATCCAATACATGTGGCAAAAAGAGCTTTACATATGTTGAAGATGAAAACAGTTGCTAATTAGCTAAGTTGCAAATGATGCTGCACACCCCTTATTTCTATTGTATACTTATCTTTCTGTCTTCCTCGCTTTTAAGCTGGAAATATATTTAGTCTGGAGTTTGCAAACAGGGTGTCAATGACTTGTTTTTCCATATTCATTTTCTGATGCTTCTACACTGCCAGCTCTTTAACCAGCAATGATATCTGTACTATAGGGGTAGTCCTTCACTTTCTTCAGTACTGTAACTAAGCTGTTGAGGAAGATGTCATAGCAGACAGACTAGGTGTGCTGGTGTACTGTAAAAAGCTGCAGGTCTTCAACTTCCTGTAGGTCATGATGAGGAGCTTCTATGCAAAAACCATTGAAGTAAGATGAAGAAGTCAGTAAGGGTCTGAAAGAACTAACAGCCATGATGAGGTTATTAAGTAACCTGAAGTTGCTTTCAAATCATTGGGATGATGTAAAGTGCCATCCTAAACAAGTGGAAACCAATGCTAGGCAGACGACCATTCAGAAAGACTTCTTATTGAAGAAAACTTATACATATGTATCAGATGAGCACAACCAATGCAGAAATACACCTGATTCAGAAGTCTTTCCAGCCAACATAGATGTGCTGGAATTAACCTTTTGCATGACTGCTTTACTTGCTGGTGGCAAACTTGAATATAAGTCGACGTGTACTCAAAGTTCTTTTACCAGACAAAGAAAGAGACATGCTTTTGCCTTCCTCGCTTTGTCTGAGCAGAAACAACTGTTCCAACTGCAGGAGAGAGTGAGGATTGTGTAAATAAAACAGTTTGCAGCCAAATGCAAGGGCAGTTGGCTAAACTTGGAAAGTATTCTTACACTTGTTACAATTTCAAGGTCTCATTTTACTGGCAGTTTGTGGAAGGCCAGCACAGCAGTTCAATGCGCAGGTTTCAGAGGCAGGAATTCAAAGAAAGATGCCCAGCTTTCAGTGCAAGGAATTTAGCGTTTCAGGCACCTAGCAGGCACCTGTCAATAAATGATTGTCTGAACTGAAGGTTGTAATCAAGCCTGCAGGGCTTGAATAAAGCTATATAAGRCTTTTTTTTTTCTTTCTTTCTTTACAGGAGTTAATAGTTTGAGATTTAAAATATTGATCTCATAAGAGAATATTGTTCTACTCTGTGGTAGAATGCAATTTTGACCATAACAGTTGGTGGTGGCATTGCCATTTCTGAATGACTGAGGGTTTTCTACATTCTTTTTTTGCTTCATCCACTTCTTAAATCTTGTTTTGAATGCTAATGCTCTGTAGAGCTTAGAGTCTGCTTGTATTGTGATTAACATAAAAAGGCTCTGGTGTGATATTTTTCTTAGTGGTGTTACTATTCGATAATCAGTAGAGGAGCGAACAGTATTTTTCTTTATTTTCATGTTTTTAAGTATGGCTGTGCTATATTGCCCCAAGTGTTCCTGTCTATTAGGATGGAACTGAAATGGACTTTTACCAGCTTAGGATAAATAAGCATGAGAATGCTAAGATATAAAGGCAGAAAATGTTTTAAAAATCACTAATGAATACTTCAGTGTCTTTCTTTCAACTAAATAAATAAATTGATGTTATCTATTTTTTGATTTCTTTCAGAAGTTTTATTAAAAGAGTAAAACTACTACCTTGTTTCTGATGATACTCCTTTAATGTAACTTCATAAATTCAAATCTCAAAGGTTCAGTAAACACTGAGATCAACTTGGACCTCAAACCTTGAAATCAGATCTTTAGTTTTGATAAACTGAAATTCATATTACTTGCATCACAGTCTTGGAATTCTGGACTGTTTGAATAGTTCTGCATCTTTAAACTGTGTACTCCAACATGATTTCATTCTTCTGAGATTTGAGATCTGACAGTAATTCAGTATCTTCTATTAAAAAAAAAGGTTGAAGATGAAAAAGATACAGTCTTAGGTTTAGGAAATGGTCCATTGCAAGGTGATTGTTATCTCACTGAGGCCTTCACCTTAGCTGAAAAGCGATAGCAAATCATTAGAAGAAAACTTCTAGTGTACTTGTTACTGTTCTGATTATGAACAGCAGGATGGAATTTTGAAGGCTGAAACACCAAGTGACACATCAGAGCTCAGCAATGTGTTCTGGGGTGTCATCGTGAAGATTTTCAGAATATTTTGAAATGTCAGCAAGTTGTCTTAAAAGCCATGGGGATATTTTTCTGTCAGTCTGAGTCATCTATAAAGCCAGAATGTCAAAATGCCAAGGCAATGCCATAACAGGAAAGGAATAGGAACTCCTAATGGTGTATGTTTCTCTTAATCTACTGCAAGCATGCAGGAAACCTGATTGCTTCTTTCTCTCCATTTTAGGAAGGATAAATGCATTCTTTTGAGGGAATTTAGCTTAGTTTCTTCCTCTCGCTCTTGGAAAGAATACTATGTTCTTAGTAAAGTGAATTAATTTCTTTGCTGCCATTTGTTACCAAAAATGGGATGTTTTGTTAACAAATCTTATTAAGTTCACAGTTTGTTTTCTAGCTTCCTTCCATTGCAAGCTGCTGAATGGGATTCTACAAATTCAGTCCTGTCCCAGCGCTGAAAATCTTGTATTTGGAATTTGAGTCAATCCTTATATGGCGGAACTGCTTTGAAAGTGTGCTTTAAAAGCATTCAGAATAAATTTCATTGTCTGTTGAAACAACTTTGCAGTTGATGAAGTATATTGTTACCATCACTGGTGCATGATGATACATTTTTCTAACTTAATTTCTCTTTATTTCAAACAGTGTAGAATCTTTAGAACCAGAATTTGCTCCCCTTTTGTGAGGAAAATGGCAAATCCTATAGAATGAAGAAAACAGGCCGTTGATAGGTATATTTAAATATATACAAAAAAATTGAACACCACCACCACCACCACAAAAAAGAAGGAAAAAAAGAAGCCTAATTTCCCTATAGTGTTTGTTATTTTTTCTTTTTCTTTCTTTTTTTTTTTTTCCAGACCTAATCGATACCTCCTTTATGACTTGGTAGAGTACATCTATGCCGTGTCTTTTCGAACCTTTTTTCCATATCCACTTCCACGTCCCCTTTATCAGTAAGTGGAATTCTTCTCTAAGAATTTATGATTCATCAAGTAGCATAGAACCATAAATAACTATTGTGCTGGTCATTTAATATTAATATTGTCAATGTTGTTTAATATTGTGGGATTGTGAAGATTGGCTTCTCCCTCAGTACTCAAGAGTTAACTTTGAGTCTTCTGCTCAGAAACAAGTCTGCCTGTTAGGGTATTAAATGTGTCCTTGTAAAAGACTTAACAAAACTATTTATTACAGAGTTATTGGATGGTCTTGCTTTTAGTGAGTCAAGAAGAAGTAAAAGGTCCTAAGTATAGACTAATACTAGAAAATTAAGTGAACTTTTAATAGTACAACAGAGAAAATCTATGTGTATACTGTTGACTGTAGGCTCTGACAGATTTTTTTTACAGCTGCTTAATGTATTGCTACTGTCAGCTCTCCTTCCTGTCTGTTGAACACTGCCATCCTGGAAGCAGAATTGGTATCAGGATGTGTATGTGTGTATCTTAACTGTTCTATTTAGATCTTTTAATTTGAGCCAATGGTGGAGGTAAGTTTGTATTCAGATACTGGCCTGTAAATTTGAGCAATGCAGTGTTGAACTCACATTTCTTTGTCTGTGATATGAGGGTAGTAACATCTTTGGAAGATAGTAATAAATGGGGAGGGAGTAAGAGAAAGGTGTAGTACCACTTCAGATGACTACAGTAGATGTGTTTTGAAGGCTCAGTTTGTATGCACTGAACTTGCATCTGCAGTTTTGCATCTTACACATTGGAGGCACTGAGGTGGTAAATGGGGGGGAGACCTATCTGCTAAACTACAGCTAACGAGTAATTATGCTTTAAAAAGTGCTTAGTCCTTAAGGTATAATCAGACATCCTTTTGAAGAACTACCTTGAGCACTATACTATGACTGTACTTCTAAAATACTCTTTCTGATTGCAGTTTAATTGCAAGATGCTTTGAGATTAATCCGTTTGAACCATGGTTAACACGAGACAAAGTGGATCGGGTAGGTGTAGGACAGCCCTAAAGTTCTTGCAAATGTTTTGCTGTGTGCTTGTAACCCTCACTTATAACTTTGCTGTTCAATGAGTGATGAAATGCATGCCCTTTATGTGTTGCAGGATTTCAGTCAATTCATTAACTAGAATTTGATTATAACGTGTTGCTTTCAGACTGTGTGAGCATTGTACAACCACTTACATTTTTGAAGATGTTTATAAGTCACCTTCCTTCATAAATGGCTATATTTTTTGCTATACAATTAA
The DNA here is from genome assembly GCF_003343005.1 of Rhea americana. NCBI lineage: Eukaryota > Metazoa > Chordata > Aves > Rheiformes > Rheidae > Rhea > Rhea americana. Next base: position 395,135 of record NW_028185506.1, on the reverse strand, counting down.
TTCAGCTACTCTTTTGCAATCTCACAATTATCTGTTCGGGCCTACTATGCTTCAGAGGGGATGTACTATCAAAGGAGTCTGGAGATTCCTCTGGTCTAGTCTTGCAAAGGCTTAGTAGGAGATACAGATTAAATGATTTTTTTTTTTTTTTTTAAGGTATCATTAGGATATACTCTTTATTGCTAGCATTGGTGGAGGAAGAGTAGTTAACTTTCTCTAAATATATTTAATAAAGGTTGAAACAACTGATGGGAGAGTTATAATAGCAAAAAGTAACATGGCAGAGGAGAGCCCATCCTTTTAGGTGTTAAAACTGGTCAAGGCTGCTTGCTTTTTCCAAAGGAAGGGTGAGGAGAAACAATATTCAAGACAGAAAAGCCAAAGTCAAAATCCAATGTACAGCTAACTTTTTTTTCCTTCCTTCTTGGGGATGGATACTTCCCACTTCAGGTAATTAGTGAGTTTAGGAACCTCTAGCTGCATTCTAATCAGTAGCATTGTGCTTATACTATCCAGATAATACAATTTTTAACAACTTAAGTAATGCTTAACATTGGACTCCATAACTAATGAAGAAGTTGAAACTTCATGTTTATTCCTGACTTCTCAGAGTGTGCGAGTAGTGGAGTATGTGGACAAAGAAGTTGCAAAAAACAGCTGCAAATAAGGAAATGGTGGATTTAACAAGTGTTAATGTCAAAACTATTGGCCTGTATAGTTAGAGGTGTGCACTGACACTCTGCTACTTACACACTATGCATGCTATTCTTGAAAGTTGGCAGGTTGCCTGTAAAGTTGAAATTTTGATGTCTTGTCTTCTGATGCAGTATCAATAGCCTATTTTGATCTGATCATCCCAAATTTAATTGGAGATAGGGTACTACAGCGAGTCTGTGGGAACTTGATCGTATTCATAGAGCTATTTATTGAATAGCTGTAAGCAATTAGCTTCTGTGTTTAAATTTTTCCTTCTGTGAAATAAACAACAGTTTCCTATTCTGTTGTAAATCATTTTGAAAAAAACAGGGGCAGTAAATATAGTAGAGAAATTCAGTTTTATTCATGGTTTAGTGCAAAGCTTTTCTTCAAACTACAGACCCTCCCCCATGTAAGAGAGAATTGCCATCATCACTGTGTTGACTGTATAAACCTGGGCTATAGACATAACATCTTCTGAAAACCTCTAACTGCCTGTATAATTTATAGGGTAAGAAATATTTCATAGAAGAACCTTGTCTCTAAAACTACTGCAATTCAGCTACCATAAAAACCATAGGAACCATAAACTGAGTAAACCAACCTATCAAAGGTGATAATTCAATGTGAGTTTTCTTGACAAAGTAGGATTAATATAATTGCAGTTCAAATATGCCTTTGTAAGTTTGACCTAAACTTCTTGATAATGTTTAGGTGAAGGAGAGGAAGAAGAAAACTTTTACACCTGTTACTGCTCTTCATTCCTAAGTCAAAATTTGAAGGATTTTTTGTAGAGGTGCAGAACATCTATACCGTCTATTAAAGTAGACTACATCCTTAATATCTCTGAAAATTAGGCCATAGTTCTGTAAGGCCACGTTGAATAATTCCTCCCAAGAAAAAACAAATGCCCAGAATAATGGTCAGGGATCTGAGATCGATAAATAGTCAGCTGAGCCCACAATTATGATTGAATAGCTCTTTAGATCAAGTACAAGACCATAGAATCGTAGAATCAGTAAGGTTGGAAGGGACCTCTGGAGGTCGTCTAGTCCAAACCCCGTGCTCAAGCAGGGTCACCTAGAGCATGTTAGACAGGGTTACATCCAGGCGGGCCTTGAATATCTCCAGAGAAGGAGACTCCACAACCTCTCTGGGCAACCTCTTCCAGTGCTCTGTCACTCTCACAGGGAAGAAATTCCCCCTCACCTTCAGGCCGAACTTCCAGTGGTTCAGTTTGTGCCCATTGCCTCTTGTCCTGTCGCATGAGACAACTGAAAAGAGTTTGTCCCTGTCCCCTTGACACCCTCCCTTCAGATACTTATACACGTTGATAAGATCCCCCCACAGTCTTCTCTTCCCCAGGCTAAACAGGCCCAGCTCTCGCAGCAAGATTTAGCAGTGTGTTGTATTGTAGAGTTCTTTCTTCTGACATTTCACCTCAGCAGCCTTTGTTAAAAGAAGCATTTCAAATGAAAATCTGAGTAATTGCAATTGAATCTCCCAGGACCTGCCATCTGTAGGAAGTTGTTCTGAAGTGTATAAAAATTTTTCTAGTGCTAGTTTGTTTCCATAAAAGGAAAAGGTGATCTCAAGTGTAAGTACATAGTATTTTCTAGTATATACATAATTACATTGACTATAATGCTGTTCATTCTGTCAAGTGATTTCCCCTCTCTCTTTTTTTATTTAAGTTTCACACAACTGACATGGCATTTCCTGATCTTCCTGGTCTGGAGGATCTGGGTATTCAACCAACACCTCTAGAACAAAAAGCAATTGAAGTTCTGCGCCGTCATCGCAGATACCGCTGGTTGGAGGCTGAGCTGGAGGAAGCAAAACCAGCAAAGACATATCCCATGTAACAGTTGTCAAGGTTGTTACTCATGCTTCTCAAACAGCCTTTCTGTGACCTGGTTTGGAGAACTGTGTACATGCTGATTAAAATCCATTAATCACGTAAACTATATTTCACTAGTGTTACTGTCTCATTCTTAATTATGGAGGAATTTCAGAGATATGTAATTCTTCTTTTAAAAGATCGTGAAACCAATTTTCGTATTGTTCCTTAGTTTGTGAGCATTAAGATATTGGGGTGAGGGGCAGTGTGTCATGCATCTATAGCCAGTTTCTCCCTGTATTCTCAAAGCAAGCCTTTCACTGGATTTTAGTAAGTGCTCTCCTTAAATGATTTGAAGAACATTAGAGTTCAAAACTGTGTGGTCTGGAATACATCTTTTCTGGTAGGCTGAACCAGTGCTGCCACCTATTCAGATTATCAGGTATGAAATAAAATCATTATTGACTATTTTGAGCTTTGTTTCATCTGTCCTGAGCTGAATTACTATAAAAAAATACCAACCAAAATAGTATATGCTATTTCTAACTTCAAGAAAGGTGGATTAGACAGGCAAACAAGTTACAAGCAAACTACATGTTGGCTGGCCTCTTGTGATAATTCTGTGTGCTGTGGCTTATAGACATGAGAAAATGTGTCATTTTCCTCTGTTCTTTGAATTTGAGAATCTCATTATTTTGAGATGCTCAGAGCTTTTAGGTGTTGAGGCATTGCCTTGATTTTTGGCAATGGGGATAAACTTTGCTTTAAAGTGTAATAATAATAATTATTATTTAAAGATCAAAGAGCCCTTCCTGAATTTGACCAAGTACTGTGCTTTCTGTTTAGTCAAATTTTGGTTAAATTTTGACAGGGGCACCATTAGGTGTGGTGCAGCTTGGACTGAGTAGAGATCTAGATCTTCTATTTTCAGTGCAGTGTTCTGATGGCCGAGAAAACTGAAGGAAGAAATTCCTTGAAGCAAGGGAACTACTAGTTCTGGGAGAAGGCCAAGTTGCATTAACTAGGATGGGCTTAGATTGGTGAGAAACCTGATTTTAGTTGGGGCTGGGAGAGGGGATGCAGTGAGTGACAGAACATCTTGTGTTTTCACCACCAAGTTTCCCACTATTTGCCTCTGTTGGATATGACATCAGGAGAAGAGGAACTGGGACAAGGTGGACAGATGATTAAAGGTAAAAGCCTAATGGTGGTAGAGGAACTTGAAGTGGAGATTGGGGCTGAGTAGATGATTAAAACGGAGCATAGAGGAAGAAAAATGAGCAGCTTGAAAAGAGCAATGGCAAAAAGGCCAAGGCAGGAGAAGTGCATAAGTCTCTGTATTATATCACAGTCAGTGTTGGAGCAAAAGATCAGAATCTCAGTTTCTCTGCTTTCAGCAAACTACTGTGAAACCATAGGCAAAGTGATTGTTTAATTTCAGCAGTGCCCAGTGTTGTTCTTTGTTGTGTAACCTACTACTTGTAATGAGCAGATTCATGTGATAGTATGGATTTTCTGATCCTACCTACTTGTGTTGGCTTTCCTGTTTGTTTGGTTTTTTGTTTGTTTGGGTTTTTTGAGATAATGTTTTAAAATATTTGCCAAGTCACACATCAAAGGCTAGCAAAAACAAGAAGTGAAGTGCGTATTGTTGATTTGATCCTTAGTTTTTATTTTTTTATTTGATTGCATGTTTTTTTCCATAGAACCCTATCTTTAAATGGCCTTGTTTGAGCTCATTTGATATATGTGATTTACTGCATATTATTCAAATTCTACTGTGAAAATGATATTTTTAGGATCATCTTACATGGACTGCAGAAATGCAAAGTTATTGTGATACTCATGTGGATAATAAACAGTTTCAGATGGCAGACTGAGGCCAAAGACAGTGCTCTACTGGTGTGAGCCAATTTGAAATGACTTACTATTCTGAGAATACTTACTATAACACCTATTTTTTCATTAAAGCTCTGCTTTTTCAATAACTTCATTTGCAACATAAAGAATAAGATAAAATATTAATTTAGACAGCCATTAAGTGGAGAACTTGCAGGTGATGAACAGAAGTATTTGCTTAATGTATCCAGCAATTCTGCCACAGGGTATGCTGCTGCAATAGAGTGGGCATTCAAGTTGGGATTATTCTTTTTTAAAAAATTTGTTATTATTTTCATAAATAAAATTGAACACCAAGAGAACCTAAATTATGCCCTTTCATTAAGCAACCTTCTCCACACTGGATGGGAATACGGGTAAGAGGAGGGTCACAGTAGTGTTCAGCTGCTGTTGCTGAAAATCTTCAATTTTCCACAGAATTTTGTCTTAATAGCACTTCTGTTTGTTTTCTTGCAGAAGTTGCAGTATTATTTCTCATTATTTACCCCTCCAAAATATTCTCTCTAGAGCGTAGGTATCTTGAATGTGAAAATCACTTATGTTTTGTAATACAGTCCACAACATAACATGCAAGGGGAACAAATTAAGCTWGTGTATGAAGCCTTAACTGTGACATTTCCCATCGCTGAGACTCTAATATTGCGGCTTCAATGATGAATTTTTAAAAATGTTTAGTTTATATTTGTAGATGAGGCATCCAGTAGTTCTAGAGGGATGGCTCCCCCAAATGTGGATGGCCATACCTCTCTTGTGTTGTGAAGGCTTTTCTACTATGAATGAAGCCAAGTGACCTGATACCTATGGTTTCATACAGTGGGGCAAACTACACTTACAAAGTACAGATGTAGCTTACTGAACTTATATTACACAGTTTGTTTCTTCCATTACTTAAACTCCTTCAATGCCTTCTCAGCTATCAGTTGTATGCCTTTTGGCTTATGGCTTTCTGGCAGTTGCTATCACTTGCATTTAGAAAAAAACGTTTCTGCCTGAGAAATGTAATACGGCACTGATGAAGAACCTTCTAAAGACACAATATCATCAGCACATGGTTCTTCCTATGTTTCTATTAGAATGTGAATAGTGYTCTTGGTAGGGATCTGAAAACCAGTGTCCTAGTCTCAGCCCTGCCCTTGATATGCAACCACCTGTTTCTCTGGTTGAAACAGTGAGTCTTTTTAATGATGCTTAATTTTTTAAATCTGTGAACAGTGCAGGGAGATACATATATGTCTCTGAAGAAAGAATGAATGCGAAACAGAGGTGACTGGGGAATAAACATGAAAGTTAAAATATTGGCTTGTCATCTTTCTCAAAACAAGTTAAATCCTAAATAATAACTAGATGACAGGGAGCTTTCATTGTGGCTGCTTTTTTTTTTTTTTTTTTTTTTTTTTTTTTTTTTTTT
>NW_028185506.1:262002-389277 GCF_003343005.1 Rhea americana | reverse complement strand
GAAAGGGAATAATTTAGGTTCTCTTGGTGTTCAATTTCATTTATGAAAATAATAGTTTTTTAAAAAAGAATAATTCTGACTTGAATGTCTGCTGTCTTGTAGTGGCATACACTGTGGTAGAATTGCTGGATACATTAAACGAATCTCTGTGTTGTGCCAGAGAGAAGTCTGTCTAGCCCAGTATCTTGTAACTGACAAAAATTAATAGCAGATGCCTAGAGAAACATACTGCAACAGAGCGATTAGTAGTGCTTCTTTGGGTACCCTCTCGCAGCTTCCAGCAGTTTGTAGCTCAAAGTCTTGAACTGAACGTCTAATAGTTTTCAGTAGACTGATGCTCCATTTATTTGCCTAATTAGTTTCTAAATCTTAAGTAAACTTGCACCATTTTTTAAAATGTTGTGGCTCTGAAAATTGAGGACATATTTAATGAAAAAATATTTCCTCATTTTCAATGTTTCATTTGATTGATTGCATTTTGATGATCCCTTTCTCTTTTTATTTTCAAGATGAGGAAATAAGTTCTTTATTTGCTTTCTGTTCGTAAACTACTTTCCCTCAATCTATAAAGTTCTTTCTTTTTCTACTCTTAAGTCTTTTTATGTTTTGTTGGCCTTACATAGGAGCTACTGTGTTCCTTTTTGCCCTTTGTTATTGTGTGTTTTTTCTTCTGTTTTTTTTTTTTTTTCCTTTGTCTGACAGGGGCAAGGCATAACTGCATTCGAGGGATATGTGGATTTAAAGTGATGCAGTGACATGTTCCTGCTTTATTTTGTATTCCTTTTCTAATAATTTCTAACATTTGATAACCTTTTTTATTAACAGCTATTAAACACTGAACTGATGTTTTCATAGCACTGTTTACAGTGTTGCCAAGATCACTTGTTCAGATCCCATTTAGAACCTATCAGGATAAAGTAGTGTATTCCGGGGGGGGGGGGCGCATTGAATTTCATTCGTACTCCTTTATCAGTGGGAGGATTTTCCTTCTTATCCTACCTCTAGTTTTTTAGCTTGCAGTTTTTTTGCCAAGTTGCAAAGTTCTGAGGGTTCTTTAAGTAGATGGAATTTAGCATCCCTTCAAAGACATCAAAATCTGTGCCTCTGTTCAAAGCAACAGTATTCAGGGGGGAGAGAAAGAGGTGTTATTTTCTACCCTGCCCACAAGAGGTCACTCCTAAAGCAGAAAGTGGCAATGGTCTTCAGGCATGTTAGCCACTTCTACCGTTTGCAGTTGTCTTCTGCTTGGGTTTTGACATTTGCTATCTATTTTCTTACGTGCAGACGGACAGAAGGCTGCCCAGAAAACGGTTTAAGTCAATCCCTAAACTGTGCATGGATAAACTTAGATACAGTGTCATAAAAATGATGTATGGTACTGGTACCCAAACACAGGGAGGGAACATGCTGTGGCCCTTTCCCATTACCTAGTGTAGGTGTGTATCTACAGTTTTAATGGAACACCTATAGGATCCTCCATAGTAGCTTGCTGTAGAATCACAGAATTGGTAAGGTTGGAAGGGACCACTGGAGATCACCTAGTTCAAACCCCGTGCTCAGCAGGGTCACTTAGAGCATGGTAGACAGGKTTGCATCCAGGCGGGCCTTSAAGATCTCCAGGGAAGAAGATGCCACAACCTCTCTGGGCAACCTGTTCCAGAGCTCTGTCACTCTCACAGGGAAGAAATTTCCCCTCACCTTCAGGTGGAACTTCCTGTGCTTCAATTTCTGCCCGTTGCCTCTTGTCCTGTCACATGGGGCAACTGAAAAGAGTTTGTCCTTCTCCACTTGACACCCTCCCTTCAGGTACTTGTAGGCATTGATAAGAGCTGCCCCCCAAGTCTCCTCTTCCCCAGGCTAAGCAGGCCAACCCCTCACAGCCTTTCCTCATAGGGCAGGTGCTCCAGCCCTCTGATCATCTTTGTAGCCCTACGCTGGACTCTCTCCAGGACCTCCAAGTCCCTCTTGTACTGGGGAGGCCAGAACTGGATGAAGTACTTCAGATGAGGCCCTAGCAGGGCTGAGTAGAGGGACAGGATCACCTCCCTCGACCTGCTGGCAACACTCTTCTTAATGCASCGAAAGATACCATTAGCCTTCCTGGACACAAGGGCACATTACTGGCTCATAGTCAACTTGTTGTCCACCAGCACTCCCAGGTCTTTCTCTGCAGAGCTGCTTTCCAGCAGTGCAGCCCCCAGCTTGTACTGGTGCCTAGGGTTATTCCTCTCTAGGTGCAGGACTCTGCACTTGCCCTTGTTGAACCCCAGGAGGTTGCTCTCTGCCCAGCTCTCCAGCCTGTCCAGGTCTCTGAATGGCAGCACAGCCCTCAGGTGTATCAGCCACTCCTCCCAGATTGGTATCATCAGCAAACTTGCTGAGGAGACACTCTGTCCCCTCATCCAGGCCATTGATGAAAAAAATGAACAAGACAGGACCCAGTTCTGAGCCCTAGGGAACTCCGCTAGCCACAGGCCTCCACCTAGACTCCACGCCACTGATGACAACCCTCTGAGCTCTGCCATTCAGCCAGTTCTCAATCCACCTCACTGCCCACTCATCTAACCCACACTTCCTGAGCTTCTCTAGGAGGATGTCATGGGATGCAGTGTCAAAAGCCTTGCTCAAGTCAAGGTACACAACGTCCACTGCTCTCCCCTCATCTACCTAGCCAGTCATTCCATCATAGAAGGCTATCAGGTTGGTTAAGCAGGATTTCCTCTTGGTGAATCCACGCTGACTACTCCTGATCACCTTCTGTTCTTTCACATGCTTAGAGATGACATCCAGGAGGAGCTGTTCCATCACTTTTCCAGGGATGGAGGTGAGGCTGACTGGCCTGGAGTTGCCTGGGTCCTCCTTCTTGTCCTTTTTGAAGACTGGAGTGACACTGGCTTTCTTCCAGTCCTCAGGCACCTCTCCAGTTCTCCATGACCTTTCAAAGATGACGGAGAGCAGCCTGGCAGCAGCATCCGCCAGCTCCCTCAGTACCTGTGGTTGCATCCCATCTGGGCCCATGGATTTGTGGATGTCAAGCTTGCCCAGAAGATCTCTGATCCTATCCTCCTCAAAGGAAAATATTCCTTTCTCCAGACTTTCTCTCTCATCTCCAGGGTTTGGGATTCTTGAGGGCTGCCCTTAGCAGTGAAGACTGAAGCGAAGAAGTCATTCAGTATTTCTGCCTTTTCTGTTTCTTTTGTCACCAGCCCCCCCCCCCCCCATTCAGTAGCAGGCCCACATTTTCCCCAGTCCTCTTCCATCATGCAGTTGCATTAAGTGAGTGGTACTTTTGCTTATAGGTTGTTTGAGATGTTTTATAAGATACACAATCAGGAACAAGTGGGAACAGGTGGGAGGATGGCTGATTCTATTTCTTTACCTAAAATAGCATGGACAATAGTGGGGCTATGTTTAAAGCCTTAGGGTAGGGGATTAAAAGTGTATTGTACTCTACTCCAAGTAAAAACAAATTTTGGTTTGTCTTGCTCTTGTATTGAGATCATAAAGAACGTATCTGTTATATCTAACACTCCCATCCATTGAAAAGCACATTCAGTTTTTCTATTAACTATATCTAGTATGCTAGAAACAGCAGCTGTTAAAGGACCAGTTGCTTTATTTAAAGCTCTATAGTCAATAGGCAATAGTCTGTTTTTTTTAACAGGCCACATTGTGCTGTTATATGGTAATTGTTTTTTTCCTATAATACCTTGTTGCTCTAATTGTTTGACTAATTCTGTCACAGGGTTTGTGGTAGGAGCAGGTAGCTTATACTGAGAAATGTTAACTGATTTGCTGTTAGGCAGGGGTGGGCCTAGGTGTAGGAAATTCATAGGCTTAATCATACGGAGATTAGCTTTTCCTGTAACTGGAGGACTGCCAACTTCCCCTTTACCCTAGCCATCTATCCAAGACTCTCCTTTCAGAATATCCATTCCCAGAGCATTCGATTTGCACAATAAAAAGGGTGGTAAGGTACGTCCATTGGATGATACCAGTTTAGCTCTTACAACTGGATAGGTGTTAATTGTACCATTAATGCCCACAGCTGAAACTACTTGTTTCTTTAAAGGAGCTTTACCTTCATAGGTATGCTGATCTGTCATTGAAACCTATGTTCCTGTATCAATTAAAAATGTTGTAGTATATTTATCATTTACAGTGACCAACATTTCTGGTCTGTGGTTCCGTGTAGCTGCCTTGGCGGCCACCTAAACCTAAACAGTGGAGCAGAGCCGGCTCCCCTATTCATTTGAATTGCTTTGTTCATTAACTGGGTCTGACACCTGTACCTGAGTTTCCCCTGCTAATTGTTTTAGCACTGCAGTTGGAAGACCATGCAGTTGCTGCCTTAAAGTTAACCCTTTATTTAAATATTTTCACCAGACAGTATTACATTTCTTAGACACACTCTCTGGGGAATTTTTGCCTTTAGTATTCCTTAATTGGAATTGAGAGCAAGCAGTGTTGTTGCTGGGTTTAACCGTTTGTATGATCCTAATCTTTACCTTAGAGCCTGCTGCTTCATATAAGGGTAAAGAAGACAGAATCTGCTGCAGAATCGTTTGCCATTGAGTATCTGCATTTATTCCTGTCATTGCAGAAAGAGCAAGCACTCTTCCTAAAGTTCTGCAGTTGCTCCTTTAAGACACATACCTCCCCACCCCCCCAACCCCGGATGGCATGGAATTGCCAAGGGTTAATATTTGGAGGTAGCCCATTCTGACCTACAGGTTCTGGTCTATCCAGCATGTCAGAAATAGCAGATTTTTAGCATGACAATTTGTAAATCCTGAGCATTTTCTCACAACTTTTTACTCTTCCCATCCCTCTCACTGATGGAAAGTTGTCTAGTCCAGTGCACAGCACAGCCCCACAGTGAGTCAGCTTGCGGTGATGTAGGCGTTTGCAGGAGATTCCCCAGTCCTAATTCTAAGCTTTGAGCATCATCAATGGTGAGAGTAACCTGATTTTCTCCTTTTCCCCCCAAAGGCCTGTCCATTCTGGGAGTGTATCTCTGACTTTTGCCAAAAACTTACTTTGGAGATCAGTTAACTCCAAGGAAGTAAAACCTCTCACAGTTGCCCGAGGGAGTGCATCCACTGTTTGCTTGATTTTTACCATGGGAAAAACTACTTTCACATTATTTCCTTCTCCGATGTCATCTGAATCATTGCTAGGAGGATCAAGATCAAGCAAAGTATCTCCTGACCATTCATCATCCTACGTATACATTGCAGCCATTACTTTAACAGGGTCTGTTTGAGTAGACTGCAGTAAGTGATCCTTACATACATAGGGGCTGCAATTTTGATTCTAAAAACCTGTTCCAATTTTCTAGTTGTGTATATCTTGTTTTATACATCATGTAATCTTTTGTAACTGTTTCTGTCACTCTTTCCAGTGTGTTATTCTTACATATCTTCTTTTCTAACTTTTCTATCACTGCTTGCAAGCAACTTCCTAACAACCAGCAAAGAAGTTGATGCTTCTAAAGAATGTAGTTACTGTACACATGTTACATATGTTACATATGTACAGTACATATGTACAGTTCATATGACGTCTTTGGACAGACTCTGAGTGATGTGGAGAGCAATTGCAAGAAGCAGGAGAATATTTGAGAGGGGAAGCATTTTACAGGTAACGGTCCTATCTGTATCATTTAGAGTACTTCTATAGTTTTGTTTGATATGGGAAATATTAATAATCCTTATCCTTTAGTGGGAATGTAATCCCTAGTGTAATTTTTCAGTATGAACGAGGCAGATGTGCATCTAATGATGGAGAGAAGGATTTGGGCTTGGTTTCTTCAAAGGCTATACGTATCTTAAGCAGAAAGAACTCTGGTTTGGACTCACTGCTAACTGTGTGCACATTCATGCTGAAAATGTAGAAACTTAAGCTCTTTTATAGTGTATAGCTTGAAGATGGAACAGGTGGCTTGTATAGACTTAAGCCTGTGCTTCTTTACTCTTCTTTATTTTCCTTCTAGATTCACTTGGAAGGCATGGAATCACACTGGCTGTCATTATCCTGTAATTACCTCTAACTCCCTCTCCTTCTTTTCCCCCTCCTAACATGATAATCTAAAAGAAGTACCAAAAGACAATTGCTTTATTCGAAGTGAGGCAATCAGCTGTATTTAAGGTAATGCAAAGTGCTGTAAGAACTCATGAGTAATTCATGATGTTATTACTACTACTTCTCTGGGGTGTGGAGGCAGATGATGAAGGACACTGTAGGTGACAAAGGAAATCTGGTAGCAGAGCTGAGAAAGGAAACAGTGTGCTACCATGGTTTCTTTCTATCCTTGTAATGGCTAGTTATAGACGAGGATGCATTACTCCTAAACACTATTCTTTCTTGAAAAAGCTTGCGAAGTTGGTCACCTCAAAATATTTCTAATAAGCAAATGATACTTTTTGGACAAAATTCTGAATGAAGCGAGATTTATCTTTCTGTGAATATATGCTTTGTTTTCCTTTGTGCTTGCTTAGGCATATTTTGTCACACATTTCTGTCTTGGCTTGTGTATAAATCAGCAACTGAAAATCTCAGCTGATCTATTTCCAAGATTTGAGAGAATGTTTTAATGTTAGTGAACAAAACCTATTTGATTTCCTGGTGAAAATTATAAAATAGAAATTAATTTTTTCTAATTGCCACCAGGGAGTGTCATCCAGATCCTGGAGATTTTATTACTTGGATTCTGATTTGAAGCAGGGCACAGTGCTCAGTTAACTGTCTGGCTTGAGGAACATATATACTAATGCATGTCCTCTGATTCAGCCTATGTATTACACAAGCCATGATTAGAATTTAATCAACCAGTAGTTAGTAGTACTGATTTAGCAATTGCATTTCTAGGTTTTCCACCTCTGCTGTAGCTTCTTTCTTGGCCACCATTTATCCTCTGGATGGGTAAAACTGACTGAAATGATATTGAATAAATTTCTTCATGGATTCCTGCTTTAAATATATACATAGAAGGAGAATTTGTTTATTTTACACTTAAGTTTCCTGGTATAATGCAAGAAATCATAATTAAAAAAAAAAGAAGGAAACAGGTTGATGGCTTCTGCAGAAATATGAAAGCAATTTCCTCGAACAAGGCTTATCATGGCTGTACTGGTAATTTATGTTTCATATTCCTGTGTCACCTTCTTTTCCTTTACTTGGAGGAGAAGAAGAAAAAAAAAAAAAAGAAAAAAGAGAGAGAGTGAGTTTAAGAAAATCTTGGGCAACCAAACATTTATATTTCAGCTGAAAATTTTACTTTCATAAAAACAGATGAAAATTTCGGATCAGCTCTGGCAAAACCTGTGTGATAAACTGGGAATAAACTGGAAACCACATAGCTCAATTTTTAGTTATGGAGACTAGCTCCATCTATTTTGAGCAATTATCAGTTTGAGTGTCTTGCTTTAAAACCTAGGTGGACAAATACAAAAGCAAATAATTGTGAGGAAACTGAATAAAAGAACCAGAGAACATTTGGAGAGCATGTGTCAATCTCTTCAAATTTAATGACAAAATGAGTGGATTCTGGCAGTGTTCCATCTCTCTGACTCCAGCACACCCATATGTAGTCCTTCCAATATGAAAATGTGGTTCAGATTGATGAGGATTTCAGTATGAATGTAGATTTAAATGCAGCTGGAGAAACTAAAGGAATGCAAATCAAATACAGTGCTGACAACAGTGTACACAGCCATAGTGTGTTGATTTAAAGAGAAGGAACACTTGGCTAATTTGTTATATAATGCAATTTTTGCCTATGATTTGCAAGGTGGGACAAGCGGTGCATTTAGGACATTTGTCAGGAGTTCTAAATTTGAAAAATTGACAAAGACCTATGAGGATAAAGGCATGAGAATGGACATTCTAGATGTTAGGAATGTGGACAGGAAAGAACAATTTGCTCTTTCCTCCACACTTTATATTCCTGAAAACTGTGGTTTCAAATCATTTCAGAACCAACACAACTAATGTAAAGAGTGATTAATTTTGGCTAACGTAGGCTTTTTCCTTGGTCTGGACCATCTCTTTCAAGTGTAGTTCTAAGGCACTGTCCTTCCTTGTGCTGGAAAGCTATCATAGTTCTTTGGAGCCTGCCCTGAGTGATGCTCTGGTTCTACACTGAGAATAGAAACTAAATCTGCAAATTGAGTTTGCAGAAAATGGTGGCAGAAATCCTACCAATTCAAGTTGTGTGTTTACTCAGTGTTTCCTTGATAGGTGTGGAGGGTGCTGAGTGTGCTTAGAAATTCTGTCTTAGAAATAATTTCTCCGTCTCTGTTTCCTTCTGTGTCTCTTACACGGTGGTCTCTGTGCTATAATGTATGACCAGTGAAGGATCATTTTCTGACTGAAAGAGCATGAAACAATACAGCCCTTGTAGGTACACTTACTTTCTCTCTTCTGCCCTCCTCAATGCTAGATCATGCAAAAACTATTTCTATTACCAAAGAAATACTTTATTGGTATTTCTAACCAAATGCTGAATATTTTAAAAATAAGTATTTCAGAGCACATAATATTTAAATACTTGAAGCATTTTAAATTATTATTGGACTATACTTGTACTATTAATTGAAGTATTCCTTTTGTTGTTTGGTGCATTTCTCTCACTCACCACCTTTTCTTTCTGTTGTAATAAGCAAGCAATTCTGTACTTGCAGTTGCTGCTTTTGCAGCTGATTACTTATATGTTTAGTTTTGATATGGGTATTTAGATTATCTGTATTTGTCTTGCTCATTAACCTGCCCAGATCCATTGTGAACACTAGTTCCTCTTTCCTCAGCGTTCTCCAGTGTTCTTTTTTTTACGGTTTTAAAGTATGCAGCAAAATTTCAACATATTTCAACTGATGTCATTGGTAGAATTATAGCGAGCAGACTGTTATCTTGCTGCCTACAGTGGCATGTCACTTCATTGGAAACCCTGAATTGCTCTTCCTCTTCTTCCTGGCATTTTATGTCGTAGTTAATTTGACTGCAGTTTTTTATTTCCTATTATATTGTTTACTGGACTTCACTATAAAATTTACTGTGTTCTTGCTGACTCAGCTTTTTTCTTTTCTAGAATTAATCTCATTTTGTCATTTTTCTGATTGCTTTTGTCCTGAAGTCCTTCTTTATTTTTGTCTTTCCTGAGTTTCCATAAAAATTTGACAATAGCATCATCTGTATGTTTGATGAAAATGCTTTCCCATTCTCTTTATAACTCTTCATGAAAAAGAGAAAATAATTGGAATAATTTATTAAAAAAAAAGAAAAAAACAAACAGCAACCAACAAAAATCTAAGTGGATTCCAGGATTTTCTTTTCCTTTCCTTTTCTTTTTTTCTCTCCCCCTCAAAAGGCATCTGCAGAATTAATGTAAGAAAATAAACAGGAGTACCTTAAGACAAGTAAGAACGATTTCTCTTTTATGCTTTGAGCCATGAGTTTCAGATTA
The DNA here is from genome assembly GCF_003343005.1 of Rhea americana. Lineage (NCBI taxonomy): Eukaryota > Metazoa > Chordata > Aves > Rheiformes > Rheidae > Rhea > Rhea americana. The sequence continues at coordinate 379,814 of NW_028185506.1, read as the reverse complement.
ACTTCCATTATCCCTTCTGATTTGAAAGTCAACTTTCTAACAGGTATAAATCAAACTAATGACTCATCTAAGTTGCAGATTCCTGGAATTGTAAAAAGCCCAAACAAACACTGCTCAGGTGAGTTTTTTTTTTTTTTTTTTTTTTTTTTTTTTTTTTTTTTTTTTTTTTTTTTTTATTTTTTATTTTTTAATTCCTTTGTATGGTTGATGAAATGTAGACCATTCGATTTTCTTGCTATGCCAGTGTCATTGAGCAGAAAGAGGTGCAGTATACTGAATGTACAGCAACCTCTGCGCTGTGATGCAAGACAAGTGGAGGATCACTCTTTGGCCTTGGAAGTGAATGGAAGGACATGGCTCTTATTGGCACAGCTAGCTCCTCTCTCTTGCCCACTCAGGAACACATTGGCCATACCCATGTGTTTCTCCTACTGGAAAAAAGTCCCCACAAGTGTTATTGCCCAGTTTGTACCAGGTATTCTATGGAAAAGTCCTTGATGCTGCAGACAGGAACATGTCAACATTTACAACATTATAAATAATGGGGAAATGCACGAGCCTGTGCCGTGAATATGTTCTGTTTACTTTATTTTATGAAGTTCTAGCATGTAACACAGGAGTCCAGTATTTCAAGATAAGAGCAGAAGTAGCACCAACTTTCTTCTTTCAGGGTACACTTGATGTTGGGTTGGCTGACATTATCATTGTTGACTCTACTACCATGCTACAACTGACTTTATACCAGACGGAGGAAGACTTTGTTCTACTGTGTAGGACAAAAGTGCCTTGCTCTTGGCAGGTGAATAGCTGCACTGCCTGGGAGCATTTGTAATACTCAGGCCTTTCAGGGGAGAGAAGCAGAAGACCTGGGAAGACAAAGAAATGCAAATGCATAGCTGGGAGACTCTATTTTAACACCTGCACTGTCCTTTATTGCTTGAGGTAGGATCTTGCTCTTTCTTTCTTTTTTTTTCTCCTTTATGTTTTCCATCAGCAATTTATTTACTAAATGGATCTTGGCATACGTGACTAATTTTCCCCTTTTCAATGGTCTCAGCTTTTCACTTTTCATGTAGTTCAGGTGCAAGTTTGATGTATTTTTGGAAAGTAAGGGATTATTCTCTAGTCATTGTGGTAAGCATTACAACAAATTCACATGTATATTGGAAAAAAATGGCAAAGTTGCAGTATCAGGGAGCTTACAGGGGTTCCTTGAGTGGGAGGAGCCTGTGGACCACCCTGTGCTCTTCACAGCCAGTTCCAGATGACTGTGAAACCAATGGAAACAGACTATGGGATTCTAGAAATCTCAGCCAGTGAGAGGAGTGCATGGCACTTTTGCTCACACATATTTAAGAAAAAGCAACAACCACTAGGCTAAAGAAATGCAGAGGGGATGCCCTTGGGAAGGGGCTGGAGACATGCTTATGGAGCAAGGCATTTCATACATAAAGGGTGTACTCTGGAAGGGACTGTGGCCCATAGAGGACCCATGCCAGAGCAGAGACCTACCAAAGGGGCTATGGCCTGTAGAGGACCTATGCTGGAGCAAGGACGCCCCCAGAAACTGTGCTGTGTGGAGGAACCCAAGCCAGAAAAAAGAACCACTGAAGGGCCTGTGCCTTATGGAGCACCCAGAGCAGAGGCTTCCCTGTAGGAACTATGCAAGATTCATGCTGGAGCAGGGACCTGCCTCCCCTGCAAAGGCACTGTGGCCTGTGGAGGACCCATGCTGGAGTAGGGACACTCCCAAATGGATCATGGCCTGTAGAGGACCTACTCCAAAGCGGGAACACTTGCAAAACCTGTGGAGGCCCATGGGCCCATACAGCCCATGGAGGACCCATACTAGAGCAGGGATACTGCTGAAGGAACTGTGTTCTGTGTGTGGCCCACAGCAGAGCACGGATCCCTCTGAAGGGACTGTAGTCCATGCCAGAGCATGGGTACTGCTGAAGGGACTGCAGCCTGTAGAGGATCCACACTGTGGCAGCAATGCTGAGAAGCCCAGAGGAGCTTAATATTTGAGAAAGATTGATATTTTTGTATAAAGAAAGAGATTGTATGCTTTTCATTGTTGTAAGCATTACTTCAGGCTCATGTGTACTGGACATAAATGGCAGGGCTTCAGTAGCAGGGGACTGCAGGGGTACCTTGTGTGAGAGGAGACCGTGAACTGTCCTGGTTCCAGCTGCCTCTGAAACAAATGGAAAAGGTCTATGGTGCTCCAAAACTTCAGGCGATCAGAGGAGCATGTGCTACTGCTGTTCAAACTTTTATATAAGAAAAAGCAATAGCTGCTAGGGCAGGAGATATGTAAAATGGTGTGTTTGGAGGAGATGTTCTTGGGAAACATATAGGAGAAACTGCTAAGGAGATGTGCAGCTGGAGATGTACTCCAAAGTGCTACTTGCCAAAGAGGTATATCTAAGAAGGGACTGCAGCCCATAGAGGACTCGCACTGGAGCAGGCACATCCTTGAAAGGACTGAGGTTTGTGGAGGGCTCATTCCAGAGCAGCAACGCTGAGAAGTATGGCAGAACAGAGGAAACCCAGTGAGAAAAGCTTGGGGCAACAGAAAGAAACTGTTACATGCCTGACCTCAATCTCCTGTGGTGTCTGTTGGCTCACCAAAGGAGCTGGAACAGGCCGAATGTAACCCATGCTAGCAACAAGAGAAGCTGAGACTAGATGGGGTAGAGGAGGTGTTTGGCTTAGGCTGAGTTTTGGAAAAGGAGAGGAAAGATGTTTCTTTAAGTGCTTGTTTATGTTTTCTTTTTCTTCAATGCCTGAGTTAGTGACAAGAAGTATGTATTAGCTGGCAATAGCTAAAGTAAAAATTCCCTGGGTCAAGACTGTTTTGCCCATGATAATTTGTTAAAGAGTTACAATGTTTGAGGTAATGTTACAGTGCTGGGCAGTTTCTCCACATATCTCTTGAACTTCAGGGCTCACAGATGGGCACAATATTCTTGGTGCAACCTCACCAGTGCTGAGTAAAGGGTGACTGTAACTTCCCTTGTTCTGCTGGGTTTGCCATATATGTGGTAGGAATGTATCGGCTTATATTCAACCTGACGTTTGCTGTAAGTCTCAGTTATTTCCAGCAGTACTGCTATGTCACCAGTCATTTTACAGACTACATTAATGTATGGAGTTATTTTATCCCACACAGAATTTTGAACTCTTATGAAACTTCATCAGGTTTCTATTGCCTCGGTCTTCAAGTTTACCATGTTTCCTCTGGAGTCACACATTCTCCCTCATTTTGTGTCATATGGAGACCTACTGACAGTGCACTCTGTGGTGTTGCTGATATCATTGATGAAGATCATAGAATCATAGAATTGGTAAGGTTGGAAGGGACCTCTGGAGATCATGTAGTCCAACCCCAAACAAGAGGCCCATAGAGTGATCAAACTCATGACCTTGGCATGATTAGCACCACGCTCTAACCAACTGAGCTAAACCTAACCCCTAAATACTTAAGAATACAAGCCTCATTATTAACCTCTCGTGCACTCTACTTTTTGCTGCAGTGGGGGGATAAATTGTGTTATTCCTAGTCCTGAAAAACAATGTCACCAGTGGCCTTACTGGAGAATGAGTTTCTGCTCTTACTTTATGTCAATGAAGGCTTCACATACAGTGCTATATGTTCGTCAGACAAGTGAGGCACAGATCACCTTACTGTAGCATAAGATCTAGCAGCAGATTCAGTGTGTAAAGCTTAATATATGTGATGGGTGGTGCATGTAGCTGCATTGCGTATTTTCCCTTCTTTTCACCATTCAGATGTTACCAGCCAGTTGTAAACACATCTTGTGCTTATCTGCTTCTGACAAATATGATAACAGAAGACCATTTGATGAACAATGATAATTAGCTCCGAGCAATGTTTTTTAGAGCAACACTAGATTTATAGTCACAAGTGAAAATCAAGAAACAAGCTTCGAAACATTTCTGAACAGTTGGCCTTGCATCTCTCATTTTTTTTCTTCCCTAAGGCCATAAAAAAAATCAAAGGTGACTACATTTCACGTACCAGCAGTTAAATTTTAACAGGAAACTACCAAGTGAAGTTCTGAGGTGAGCAGAAAGAAAATAATGAAATGGCTCTGCCTGTTCTTCTCTAATTTCATATTCCATCATAACAGTGATGTTGTATATGTCCTGAAGACTTTAATAAGATGCTTATAAGCAATTCCTTTTAACACAAGTGTAATATTTTCAAAATTGCCTAAATGATACAAGGACGCAAGTCCAATGGGAATTTAGCTTATGCGGGTATTTTTGAAATGGATAGGGTGAAAATATGGTCTTTGAAAATCTGAAAAATATGGATGATGTGGCACAAAGTGTATTCCTACATTGCAGGAGCTGAATAATAATTATTGAATCAAAATGGTATTATCTCCGTGATACAGATTTATCTTTTAATGTTCTAAATGTCTACAGAAAGAAGTATGGCTCACTCTTGTGCTCTGTGATAAGCTTAACAGTGGTTGACGGAAGCACATTAAATTAAGAATGTTCAAAAGCCTTACTGCTGTGGACCTTAAAAGACTGCAGTGGAATTTCCCTTTTATATCTATCAGATTGGAAGAAAATACAGATTCATGCTGACTGTGCTAAAGAAAACCCACTGGTAAGTGGCCTAGAAGTGGAATGTGTAGTATTTATAGATGAGTGTAGTCTAGAAGGGAGTGTATGTGGAGTGTTATAAAAGAGGAAAATTAATGTATGGAGTGCAGATTGGTAAATAATGTGCTATTGAGCAATAGCAATCCACCCTGTAACCCGCTTGAAAAAAATGTAAAGCCTAATTCAGTGGGAGTACAGTTATAAAATATTATTGCCCTTGTTTTGATCAGACAAAGAAAATGAAATAACCCAACCAGTAAGATGTATTAACATGTACCTTAATATTCACTTAGAAAGACACATTTCACCGGGGTAAATCTTAGCATGATACAGCATGAATAGGAAGCTCGATGCAGTCTCATTAATTGGGAGATGGATATAAAAGCAGTTCTTTGCATTTTCAGAAAATGAGCTCAGAGAATTATGGTCTTTTATGAAAAGAACAGAGCCACCCAGAGACAATACACTGACCTAATTGTTCTGATGAAAATTGCCTTTCTTTTTTGGCATACTCCCTATATGTCAAAAACTTCAACTGGTAAAACTTCTGCTACCCAGAAGCACACGTGGTAAACTCACAAGTTTTTAAAAATCAGATATTACATTTCCCAGCTAACAGTGATCATGAAACATAGAAGTGGCTCACATTTTATTCCAATCTTCTTTGGGTGTAGGTGTGYTTTATTGCGTCAGAGCCTTTCTGATATCTACCCAACAGCCTTGTACTTCCTACAGAATAACCCCGAGTAAGCACTCAGGTCATTTGACTCATTGCAAGCTGTGAGAGCTTCCTGCTTTCCCTGTCAATGGGGAATTTTTACGAATAAATATAAAATTGATAGTGATAATATGTCTACGTTGTACCTTACTTTTGTCAGTTATATGATCTGTTAAACTCAGTTGATTTCCTCATCTGAGCAGTCTTTGCAGCTTCTTAACTGACTATTTGAAGCTATTTGAAACAGCAAATTTGAAAATAGAAAACACAGTGGAAACCTGAAACAAATACAAATTCCAACCAGCAGAAGGCTCAGCTTCTTTACACTTAGAATGGCACCCTGGAGAAGACTGGATAAAGTCATGCTGTTAATAATAAATGTATGTTTTGTGTTTTATATTATGCACTCACTACAAGCTCTAAGAAAGGGAAGAAGTGACTCCTTAGTAGTTAATCCTCGGTCTCTTAACCAAGAAAATACCATCTTTGAGAGACTGGACCATTTGGACTGGCGCATTTACAACCTCTGTAAGTAAAATACAGTGCTGTTTAACTTTGTGAGAATTAGATCTCTAGTTTTCCTGAAGGATAGAATGATAAATAGTAGAGCTAATGGTTATTTGGATTTCCTTGAACATTCTTTATTTTTTCTTGCAAACTTGAAAACAACTTGATAATATCTTCATTTATAGATAACACAATGAAGTCTTTCACAGCTATCACTGTATTTTTTTACATATTAGATAGCTCCTTCCTCTAAACTCCTTTAGAAGGGGTTAGTAGTTTTAAGGTGATCATATCAGCAGGCTGATCTCAGGTGGCTGTTAGTTCTTGAAATGGAGGAAGTCTCTGGGAATCCTCCTACCCACTCCTGTATTTTGAATGCTAGAGAACAAAGACATTTTCATTCATCTGCTCTGAATGTGAAGCTCCAAAATCAAGAGAGGGAAATTTCAGAACATGCACAGCACTTCCAGTTGGTCAGCTCTCACATGGCTAGTTGGTACATGCATTTGCTGAATTCCTTCTGTCCCGTGAGCCTGGGTGCATAACCAAACTGCGTCGGTCCCATGTGGAGCATGGGAGGCTGAAAGTGAAGTCCTACAGGATTTGCCTTGTAGGCATTTAAGTCCTTTATTGGATCTAACTTGAGGATTCAAGTTTTTAGTTAGACTAACTTTGGTGTACCAGGGTAATAACTTTGTGTAGCTCTTCCTTGTAGGTGCTTTCTTAATATGCTAGAGTTGTGGCTTTTACAGGACAGAGCAGTGAAAGCCTTACCAGTTCAGGGAAATCATCAAGAAAAGGTGTCTAAGCTGCATCAGGTACTGAAAAAAGTTTACTTAAATCCACACAGACCATGTGGCACTGAATTGTGCTGTATGGACATGGCTGCACAAAGTAATTTGTAAGGCAAATTTTAAGTAGGTTAAGACTATACACACAAGGAGTATAGGGGTATAAATACACTTTCCCTTTAAATTCATACTCTACCCTAATTTTGCTGGATGTTAGGCTCTGAATTTTTCTGTACATCTAGAAGCGTACAAGCCCCAAAGGGGAAAGAGACAAGTTTTCTTGTCTTCTTATTTTTTCTTATTTCTCTCTTCTTATTTCCTCAAATGATAATATTTTTATGTTTTGCTTCTCAGATGGAAGAAATATTAGAGAAGATAGCAATTCTTTGCTTCTCAAAGGCTCTAGACCATAATTAAGGACAGTTGTCAGGCTACTCTATTTTAATATGGTGGCTTTAAACTTATGTGCATGTCTCGGATTTGCTATAGAGAAGAGAATGTTTGACACATTTTGCCTGTTTTGTGGGCTTTTACTTGTATTTCCAATGGAGATGTAATGATGTTAACTTCCCTTGTGCCTGAGTAAGTGAATATTATTATATTAAGTGGATAGTATTATATTAACTGAATGTTCCATTTTGGACTCTTAGTACAAAATACCAGGAAATACCAGCTAGTTCAGTGACTTTGAAGTTCTTTCATTGCATCTGAAAAAAGGTTGCTAATCTGTTTGATTTGATTTTGTTGACACAACAGAGTGAGAAACACAAGAAGAATGCTTTTTTTCCCCTTCTTTTTCTTTTTTTTTTTTTTTTTTTTTTTTTTTTTTTTTTTTTTTTTTTATAAAGTGTCTCATAATATTTTTAAGATATACTTATTATTCAGTGCTCAAAATCTATAGTGGTACTTCATGTTCAGTGGCTTTTATGTTCTACCTTAACTCTCCTTGACTCTGGGTGGGGTGTGATTCTTCAGTTGAAGTTCTTGACATATAGGGAGTATGCCAAAAGAGAAAGGCAATTTTCATCAGAACATTGACTCTCCTTTCAGTGCTAAGTTTTTCATACACAGCCTGACAGAGAGCAAGATAAACATGGCTTTGTATTAGAGACTGACTGGCTGCTTTTGTGGAGAAAAGCCTGTCCCTCCATTTTACCAGTTTTATTGTCTGGTCATTATTGTATTCATTATTTTGGGTTTAATAATTAGGGAATTCCTCCCAGTTAATCTACAATAACTTGGAGGGGAGGAGTGTTATCTGTGCCTTGTGACGTAGTTCTGTCTGACAAACCCTGAGAGATGAGGATCCAAAGCTGATCAAAAGAGAGGACAAAGGGCTCATTTATGATATTTACCTTCAAGACCAATATGGTATAAACATTCCAACATAGACAGGAACCCCACTGTGGATCCTTGATAGATTAACCTCGGTCAAACATCATGGATATGTTTTGGGTTGTATTTAATTTGTGTGCTGCCTCTGCTCCTAGATTTCTACCACTGCAGTGTCATTTGCTTTACATTATTGCAATTGAGAGCAGAATCTGGCAGCCAATGGTATTGTGGAATGTGATATTTAAAGGTATTTCTCATGTAGGAGGGAGGGTCTGATGCTACTGTCATGCTAATTTCAGGTTAGTTGTAACTTCACGTATCTCTTGACCTGCATCGTAGTGAGGATAATTTGGCTCATTTATGATGCATAGTATTCTTAATTGCTGTTTTAATCGATCTGCTTTCATTTCCAATCAGCAAAATCAATGGAACAGTTTCATGAAAATATAAAACAAATAAAATATGATCATAAACTGCAAGATAACTCCAAGAGTGAAGTACATCAGACTGGAAATGCAAAGGAGGAAAAGAAGAGTGTACCTCACTTGCTGTACCCAGACTCATTTCTCTTCAAGCACTGGGGTTCAGATTTAACAGAAGAGGAGCAAACAGTTGCACAGAATCTTTTCTTAAAATATGGRTATAATGTTTATCTCAGCGATCGTCTGCCTCTGGACCGACTTATTAAAGACACCAGATCTCCCAGGTGCAGTATGAGCCCTCTCTACATTCACAAGACAACATAAAATTAAAGGGAAGGGGGTTGCATTGCTTTGGACTAAATTAAAATAATCTACAAACAGATCTAAATTTATCCTCTGTTGGTTTAGAATGCTTTCTATAATTTCCTTCCAACTATTGCTTGAGTCTAGGTAATACTCCAAAGTGTGAAAAAAAGTAGAGTAGAGAATTCACTTAGGAAAAAAGGATATAATGTTAGCGTTATAATTGAAATAGGACTTTTGAAGTTAGGAAAGGAGGGGAAAATAATGAAAATTTTCTGAAGATATGAGACCTTCTGGTCTATTTATTTAAGCCCAAAGGCAAGACATCTGAAACGTGTTTTGCTCTAGTTTCTTCTATTATCTTTTGTGTATCTCTTATATGCTGCAATATCCAGAGGCTTATATAATATCTGGGTGATATCCAGCTTTTAAAATTTTTCATACTTGGGACCTCCTCTCCCTGCCAGGATAGCCACTGTAAAAGCAAACCTCTATGTTGCTAACTTTCAGTTCCTCATTATACAGCTGKGGACTAGTTCCTTCTAGAGCGGATAATGTTACATTGCCCTTAACCATGGGTGTCCTCTGGGCACTGGGTCAAGCCATAACTCCAGCACTAAGTCAAAATGACTCTTTTGTATGTGCTTCTCAGTTCAAAGTGTCTGAAGTAATGTGAGGGCTGTGTTCTGGCCTCTGGAGCAAGTTTTTGGGAGGCTTTTTGTGCAGCATGTCTTGGTGTACTCAGGCAGGGTCAGCAGGAACTACACGAGCACTCAAGCTAGCATGATACAGGTTTGTTTCACTACCAGAAGTAGTCTAGTGTGGGGTAGCATGGAGACCCACAGGGACTGGTTTACTCTGTAAGAAGAATTCTTGAAGCTCCTTCAGGGATTTCCTAAAGAGATCCCTTGTCCAAGTCATTCTTCTCACATGTCACCCTGTAAGTATCACTATACCTATCTTGCTCTTATTCATTGCATATACAGAAACAGTATGATCTGATTTACTTCTGTTTACTGCCAAGTTTGGCTACTGTCATCTCCTTCTATGGAAGCCAGAAACCAAATTTCAGTTACACATCCACTCTTTGTAACCTAATCACTCCAGCAGGGTTACTCATATTCTTCAGTTACAGTATTTTATGATTCTTTAGGACTGAGAAACAGTAATTGTTGTTTTTATCTTTGCAGAAATTAACTTTACATTGTTAACCTAACACTGTTCAAGTGAATGGTGAAACTGGATTTTGGGGGATTCCTCTCTTCCCTCTTTTACTAATTCTCATTACAAGCTTTCAGCCTAACGTGCCAGTTCTGCCTTCTTGCAGTTGCCTTTCACTCTGATTTTTTTTTTTTTTTTTTTTTTAGAGGGGGAAACTGCTAATTTGTTCTCCTTCTCTTACAGCTGTCAAAGGAAAACATATCCCCAAGACCTTCCAACACTCAGTGTTGTACTTATATTTATGAATGAGGCACTGTCAATCATCTTACGTGCAATTACTAGTATAATTAATCGAACACCTTCTCATTTACTGAAAGAAATCATCCTGGTAGATGATTGCAGTTCAAATGGTAAGTGACCTGGGGAAGGCAGGAGTTTTTCTAATGTATGCTACCATTGTCTTAAATGAATGTCTGTCCTTTTGAAGGCGCACAGAGTAGTCCTCTCAAAATTCATAAGTAAATTGAGTACATAAGAAAAAAAATACACCTTACTAGCCTGAAAAAATGGTAATTAATAAGGAACATGGTGATGGTCTTCAACTATTAAAAAAGTTTAAAGACTGAAGTTGGAGACTATTTACCATCATGGGCTTGTCAGGTAAGGTACAAAAAAAAAAAAGTATGCTGTTTTTTTGTAAGCATCTGAACTCCTGGAAGAGTGGTCTATAGGGTGGTGGAAAATGCTCCCGAGGGAAGTATTGGGAGCCCTGTTGCAATTCCCTGTTGTTGGGAATTGGACTGAGCAAAAGACTGAAAAATGGTCTATAAGGAATAGTCATGTCCCTGGTCTCAAGGGTGCTCTAATGGACCATAAATGTCTGTAGAAATTACCCTAATTATAACCTGTCTCATACTGTGAGATCTTAAATTAGTTCCATGATTTTTTGCAATCAAACTCTAAGTAGGTTCTTTTAACTTTGTCAAAAACTAAACAGGTTGTGATAGACTGTAACCAGCACCACCACTGCATTTTTGTGGCCTCACCTCTGTCTTTTTGCTTACAATGGAAGTTCTATCTTGTCCAGTTTTCACAGCCCTCACACTGGGATGCTGCAGGCAAATCTGTTTTTATCTTGCCTGATGAGATGTGATTGATTCTCCTTTTTCTAGCTATTCTATTTTAAGGAATCTTCAGACATTTTCAGTCTGGAACTGGGAGAAACTAGAAAGCAGTTGCCTACCTGATCTTTTCCGTTTCTTAATATTGATGACTTAATTTTTTTGAAATCATTAAAATGTATGGAGCTGTTTTTAGATGATCTGAAAGGACCTTTGGAAGCACAGATCAAAAGTTACAATGCAAAGCATCCTGGACTGCTGAAAATCGTAAGGCATCAGAAAAGAGAAGGTCTAACACAAGCCCGGATTTCTGGCTGGGAGGCGTCAACTGCAGATGTTGTTGCAATTTTGGATGCACATATTGAAGTGAACGTAGCGTGGTAAAACCAAGAGGACTTTTATTTATTTATTTATTTATTTATTTATTTATTTGAGTGAGAAGAAAGATGAGGACAAGGAGTTTAATTGTATTGCTAGGACAAGCATCTATATACATGGTTCTTCTTTCTGGCAAGCCACATGTTAATTGACAGCCACTGAGTTATTCGTTTTGAGAAGGAAAGGGCAAAAATTGTTTAAAATAAATAGCAAAGCAGCTAGATAACAGAGTAAGTTGTTTAGTGAAGAACAAGAGAGCAATGCCTACCATCTCTATATATTTATTACATTTCTAGGAAACAAAGACTTAGTGCAGTGAAATGCCATGAGAGTAATGGCTGAGAATGCTGATTCCCATACTAGCAACTTTGTTAGCCCTTTATAAGTATATTAGGCACCTGTAATACTGACACGACTTTAAATTAGTTTTATTCCTATTACAATTTTGGCTTTTTAGACTGTTTAATTACTGTTGCCTGTTAATTTAATAATGTATCATAGTTACGTAGGACCCTGGAATGAGAGACAAAACAAGTGTCTGATGATAGATGTTCATATTCTGTTAGATAATAATCTTCATAGTGCTATTTTGTGTTAAGTTTCTTTACGTTCTCTCTCCTCTGCACTGTTGAACTCAGTGCTGACTGTTGTCCATGTTGTCTTTTTTCCTGAGAACAAAGTTCTTCTCTCAGCTCTCCTCAGGCCAAAAGGCAGTTTGATCCAGCTCTCTCTCTTCTCTTTGGGTAATACACTCACTGACATTTCCTGTTTTTTAYGATCTTAAAGGTAATACCATAGGCCTTAGTCATGAGTTTTAGGGCTCTGTGGTAGACCAAGCTACAAAGAGTATACAGGGAGATAAAAGGTCTACTCCTCCAGGCCTAACAATGGTAACGATTTCAGCAAAAAGGGCTGTTCCATTCTCTCATGCTGGCCTCTTTCTCCTTCATACTGCAGCAATGCCGTCAAGGCACAAGAAGAGAGGGGGAACAGATCTTCCTCAGGCCTTAGAGCACCTTTCAGGCTCTCCTTTCTTCCCTTAGCTCTCTCCTCTTGTCTCTTTGTGCAGCCAGTGAAAAACATTTAGAATCTATAGGAAGCAGACCCAGCTGGCAATACAGCCTAGCAAGTTAAGAGTGGAGGTTATTGTTAGTACAATAAGTGACAGTCAGAATTTGCCTAATAGAAGGAAGAATGGAGACATGACATTAGCAAATTATATTGCTATTACTCCAACAACAGCATAACTGTTTTTGTTGTGGCAAAAATCAAAGATTAAAGAAACAAGCTAACCTAGCTTTAAAAAAGGGTTGTGCAGTTTAGTTCAATTCGTAAGACTACCACTTCTTCAAGGTGACTAAACTCTGTTAATTTTGGTAGGGCTGAACCTATCCTGTCTCGAATAAAAGAAGATCGCACTGTTATAATATCACCAGTATTTGACAATATTCGCTTTGACAACTTTGAGCTTCTCCAGTATTCAGTGGCTGCGGATGGATTTGACTGGGCACTCTGGTGCCTTTATGAACCTTTACCAAATGAATGGTATGCTCTCAAAGATGAAACAGCTCCAGTTCGGTGAGTATGAATAGCATTAAGAAGGAGTCAAGACACATAATATCCAACTTAGAGGAAGAGGGAAAAAGAGTTTTCATAGGTGATGAGATAGATATCTATGAAGCACATTATGTCTAGACAGTTGAAATGGATGTGAGCATTCTTGAGCCACCGGAAAAATCTCAGTGCATCAGCTGTATTCCAGCGTCTCCTCTGTATTAATCCTGCTGTCAAATTTTCAGGCAGTCCTGGTCAAGTCATTTAACTTTTGTGTCTCATGTTCCTTACCTGGGAAGGTGACAGCAATATTCATTAACTGTCCAAGATGAACTGTGTCCCCTCTCTATGCTTGCCCAGGAGTTTGAGGTGGATCTCACAGTCGCTGGATAATTGCACGTCCCAGTATGTGAAGATTCACATGGAATCAAACCCTGAAGTTCTTCATTTAGAGATGTAGGGGCAATGTATGATTGAGATTACCTTAAACAGCCTTTTTCCAGCATTACCACTTGAAGAGTAGAAGTACACAAAATAAGAAAAAGGCATTAACACAATGCATATGGCCGTTATACCTAAAGCAGCCCTTTACTGCTAGGCTTAGGATTCAATCTACTTCCTTGTGCTTCCCATATCTCCCTTAACTGCTCAGATTAGTATATATATTCCATACAAGATGATTGCAGGTACTATGATATCAGCCATCATCTTTTGCTGAGTACATAAGAGAATTGGTCTCCCTGTTTTATACAGATGCTAAATGTTATTTACAATCCCTTAATAACCATCTATAAAGCAATATTAAAAAAAGCCAGCAACAGATAAGACATAGTTGTCAGATTTTTCTAGTTTTATCTTATTTACGTAAAGGGCTTTAAAAACGTACTGTGCAAATCCTGAAGAGCAAAGACACTGTGAAAATATTACAAAATCATGTACTGTGTTCATCAGAAGAGATGGAAGAATTCTTTACTTATATACTTTTACTATTGGTAGCTGAACACTGGAGATAAGGCTGCAGGGATGACTAGATAATAGCTGTGTGTGAAATTGAAGCCTGTGTGCATTAAAAGTATTCTATAGAAAACATTAACGGTTCAGGCAGGACAATGAAATGAAAGCAAGCCAAATATAGCTTAAAGAATGGTTATTGAGAAGGTCACAATTTTTAGACAAGAGATATTAAAAGAATCACAGAATGGTTGAGGTTGGAAGGAATCTCTGCAGATTGTCTAGTCCAGTCGCACTGCTCAAGCAAGGTCACCTGTAGCATGTTGCCCAAGACCCTGTCCAAACAGCTGTTGAATATCTCTCTAAGGGTGGAGACTCCACAGCTTCTCTGGGCATTCTTCACAGTAATCCTTCAGTCACCCTCACAGTAACGACATTTTTCCTTATGTTCAGATGGAAATGCATGTGTTTCAGTTTGTGCTCATTGTATCTCGTTCTATTGCTGAACATCACTAGCCCCATCTCCTTTACATCCTCTTTTCAGACATTTATATACATTGATAAGATCCCCCCCCCCCCCCCAAAAAAAAAAAAAAAAAAAACATGTCCACTATCCCCAACATTCCATGCTGGTTTCAAAAACAGTAAAATTGTTCCTGCTAAAGAGTTGTCTCAGTTCTCCTTCAAAACTTCAATTTGTAGTGATTCCACAGTTCCCTTTGGCAACCAGCTTTAGTGTTTTAGCTTTTTCAATGTTAGATAAAATTTCCTGATGTTTAATGTAATTCTTCCTTGTTGCAGTTTTATCTGATTCTTTCTTCTTGTTTTAAGTATCTGATGACTGTTGTTATGTCCTCTAATTATGTTTTTTTGTTGTTGTTKTTTGGACTCTTTTCTACTGATCTACATGATTACTCTGAAATATAGCTGGAATCCTTTTGGAAGTTCAAACAGTGATTGACTGTCAATTGACTTTGCTTTGTTTCCATCATTTTTGCTTTTTTCTAAGTTTTACTCTTTTGTTCTCCAGGAGCCCATCTATAATGGGGATTCTTGTTGCACATAGAGAATTTTTGGGTGAGATCGGTGTCCTGGATGGTGGAATGAACATATATGGAGGAGAAAATGTGGAACTTGGCCTGAGGGTAAACCTATTTTTTTCATTTTTTTCTAAAGGAAACATTGAAAATTGGTGCATGATTTTTGAAAGCACTCAGGTCACTGTTCTTTGCMCAAAGCACAGGCTAATTTTTCAGAATAATTCGGTTTATTTGGAGTACCAAGGGAAGTGGATAGATTTCCAGAAGTGTTGAAGGCTCAGCAGCACACTTTTGTTGACACTTCTTAAGGAGTTTGGCTCCTGACATGAAAACTTGATTCAATGGGAAAATAATGAATCATGAGACATGATTCTCTGCAGAAGTTTGTTTTTTGGCTCAGACAAAACTTGGGCTGATGCTCTATTGGAGATGCTGACACATTTTCCATTACACATGAGGAGATCTCTAAAGACTCTATACTTCGATTTCTGTCTGTAAAATAGAAATTTGATGTGACTTCACCTCACATCAGATGAGGCAAGTGGTGAATTGCTATTTAAGTTTTCTTGCTTGAAAATACATTTACACTTTATTCTCTATTGCCCTACTAAGCTTTCCAGTTTGAGCCTAAGCACAGATCCAGTGCTATACAAAGCTTACGGTTTCTTGAAAAACTTCCACATTTGCACTGGCTCATGCCCAATCAGATTGGGTGTGTTTGTGCTGGACCCTTGTGGTCTTGAAGCATAAATTGCAGTCTACTTAGGTATCTCTGTGGATGCCATGTAGGCATGTTCCAGGAATCCAGTGAGCTGCTTTTTCTTGAATTCTCTCTAGTTTTTAAGATTCCATAGGACCAATTTTGTATTTGTCATGTTCTGGGTAATATTATTACTTTTGAAAGACTCAGGCCCACATCCACTACCCACAGTCTTTACTGTCTGGCTCCCAGTGAAATCATTGGAGATATGCACTTGTAGGTCTTAGCAGATCTGTGCCAATGGTTCTGAATGCCTAATAACAGACAACTAGTGAGCAGTCTTGTTGATGGTGATGGCAAAGAAGAAGAAGAAAGACCATTCCTTTACTCTCTTGGACCTGTGATAAGGCTACACACAATGCAGATGAAAGATATAGAAAAATTCTTTTTATTCACTCAAGTCAGGAAATAGAGCTTTGAATGTTGAGAGCACAGGAGTGTGTCTGGTAAAGGAATGGGGGGAGCAGAAATAGGAGCATTCTAACAATAAGTGAAAAGAGTTTGAATAACCAGGCAACTTTACCTGAAATTCTCTCTTTTCAGGCCTGGCAATGTGGAGGTAAAATAGAAGTATTGCCCTGTTCAAGAATTGCTCATTTGGAAAGAGCTCACAAGCCTTACTTGCCAGACTTGAGTATTGCTGTAAGACGGAATGCCTTGCGGGTGGCTGAAGTGTGGATGGATGACTACAAGTATATGGTCTACCTAGCGTGGAATCTTCCATTAGAGGTGATGGTGTTTCCCTGTATTTCAAATTGGGATCCATTGTCTAAACGTGGTCAAATAGGTGATCATATGACAGGAGGCAAGCTTGATTATGAGATTCACTGTAAAAAAATTGTTATTAATATTGACATGTTAATTATTGATACGGATGGCATCCAACATCTGTGATCATGGTCATGTCCCTCTTATGCTAAGTGCTGTGTATTCACAGATCAAGAGCTGATAAATAGCTTAAAGAACTTAAAATCAAATCAGTTCGCATGTATTTTATCTTTTTAAGGAAAAACATTAGAATATTGAATCTAATACACATCTAATGATCTAGATCATTAGAAATTTTATTTCTTGTGAAATGAAATTTGTCTAATTATGTGGATGTCCCTGAATATCTTTTAAATAGACAAAAGTGAACCTTGAATAGAAAATTCAATTACCCTTCATCAAATATCCAACAACTTCTATTTAAGTGGGCTCTCTTCTCTGCATTTCAAAGTTCTGCTTTTGTTTTCCCAGAATAAAAAAGGAGAAAGTTTTATAGCATCTTTGGAAGGCTGGAAAAATGCTAATATCAGGAAATTAAGAATTCTGAATTCTCGGTGTTCATAGATACAGTTGGAAGCTCAGTATTTACTTTTTCTTCAATGTAGTGCTATTCTTATTATCATCTGTTAACATAGCATTGTGAATAACATCAGGCACCACACACATAAAGTGATTTTTAATGCAATTTTTTGTACTAAATCCTAGGATATTGATTCCTCATTTGGCTTGATATTCTTAACCCTCATTGAGAACTGCAAAGTAAACCTTATGAAAGAAGCTTTGTGTTTGATTCTTCATTTGAATTTTTCATTTTCCTTGAAAATTTCCTTGAAATTGTTTTACATTGCTATTTTTCTTTTAGAGATAATCTATGTCCTTAAAATTACTGGGTTTTTTTAATTAATCTCAGTAACTCTGAATATAGTTTAAACGTCCCTCTTGACAAACTGCTAAAAATACTAGAAGTATCACACATTTTTTTGAGTATTAACATCTTCTGGGAAGAAGAAAAAGCTCATGAAGTCTTTACTTCAAAGGACTTACGAATCTTTATTAAAGGAAGGATACCCTCCTACCTCCTCCTGTTTTCTTGAGTAGATATTAATGAAATTAATTAAAATCTATACTAAATATATATGTTATGCTAAAATATATAGCATAAATTAATGCATTAAAATAATCCACTTCCTCTTTCTGTTAACTGACTTTTACTGAAAGTATTTGGAATTCTTCTTAAGAACTGTTTTTTTCATCAAAAATGTTAGTCATCAAAAATGAAGCTGTAGATAGGAACAAAAGTACTGTTCTCACAGTGAATCAATTTCTGGTCTTGAGAGAAGCTTGCTTATCTTAAACAATCACTTTTCTTTGAAATATGCAAAAGTCAAGTCAAAATTCCTGAGCTACCTGATGCAGACCAGGAGCTTGTTCTGTGTTTTAGAGAACTGCGTAAAGACAGGATTGTAACGTTTCGTAAGGCTGATTCCTGTCTAGATTTCCTGTTGGAGTTGTTCTGCTATATATAAGTATTTAAATAGTTTTGAAATACGAATTTGAATCTTGATCTCTCCCATGCAACATCAGTGCCACAATCAATAGACTGTTGTTCCAGCTAGCGTAGTTAACAGGCTCTCTCAATTTTTCACCTTGATCTAGTTTTTATGTCACTGTAAAATATGAAAACTATTACTTCCTATCCATGTTTACTTTTGATGTTTTTTTACATTTATGAAGTCATAACATGTTCTTCGGTAGTTTATTGGAACTTCCAGATAAAACATGCTCTGAATTTCTGAAGTTTAAAAAATATGTGTTCAAATGAACTTTTGAACATCATTTGTATGTCATGGCAATAGGGAGAGAGAAGTCTGTATTTTCTCCATTTTCTCAGATTGACTTAATGTGCTGAAATTAAATGTGGTGTTCTTCCAGAATCCTGGAATAGAGTTTGGAGATGTTTCTTCCAGAAAGGAACTAAGGAAAAAACTAAACTGTAAAGGCTTTGACTGGTACATAAAAAATATTTACCCTAATTTAGTAGTTCTGCCCAACATTGTTGCCTATGGAACAGTAAGTATGGTGTCTACTTATTTCAAATATGGAACAATTTATCAACTACAGTATTATGAAGAACTGTTGTCAGCAGTTCTATGTTTTACTTAGAGATTGTGATATAATTTTTTAGAAATTTTAGAAAGACCTTTGAATGTCTTTGTAGACACTAAAGCTTTTTAGCATCTTTTTAAATATTTGTTGCCAATCCAGAATTTCTAAACTGTTGTTATTTTATATGTACTGATGGGAACATAAAATTTGCTTGGAAAAGTGCTTACTATGCATTATTTGCTTGCATATAAAACTTGCCAGGTGAGGAACAAGAATAGGTCAATATCTTCTAGTAACGGTCTGCATTTTTCAATGGAATAATATGAATTTCTGCTGAGATTAAAGGTTTAACAGGATAATTTGGAAGCTATGCAGATAGAAATCAAGATAAGATAGCACATAATAGTGTAGAAGTCAGACCATTATTTGCAAAAGAGAGAGAATTAATCAGTCATGCTGCTGTGGCTTCTTAATATAGCTAAGACTGTTTCTAGACCCAAGCTTGTATATCGCACTTGAACTGGGCAGTTGTACTCACCTGCTGGGGCTGCCTGGTGACCTCTGTCAAGGTGCTATATAGTACTATGTAGGTGAATCTTTGATGGACCTTAGATTTGCTTCTTATTTGTGCTATGATAACCTCAGACTATCTTTGCATAAATTATTTCTTTTCTAACTCTATACTGTATTTTCCACTTTAGGTTTTGATTCAGAGCTCTGAATAAAATAGCCTTGCTCACAGGAGAGGTCTGAAATTAGTGGTGAGGCATTGGAAAGAGGATAAGCTGTTCCTCACAGCAGATTTCCTATTTTATCCTGTAGATGAGAAACACACTGAAAGAAGACATCTGTATTGATCAAGGTCCTGTCCCTGGAAATACACCAATTATGTATGTTTGTCATGCATATTCACCACAGGTAATGCAAAAAACTGATCAGATCTTCAGATGTGAGCCGTTACTAAAGTTTAACTTCTCATGGGGCTATGGAACGGGCATTTCAAAACCATCCTCTCTGTGCTATCTAGAGGGGAAGATTAACCTTTACTTCAGTAAATTCTGCCATTCTGTCCCCACTTCCACCAAAACATGTGAAAGCAGGACAGATTTCTGTGGTGATCTAAGTGCATTAAAAAGAGACTTTTGGTTTAACCTTGACAAAAAATAAGACCTTGTGTTAGTACTGACTGATGTTTTTGATTAGCAGAAGATCAGCAGTGAATAGGAAAGAGACTGAGCATTTCTTACACCTTGCTATCTGTCCTCTCAGTAGGAGGGAAGCTGAGCGTTGCCATTCAACTGCAAACACCTTGCTTTTGTTTATAGGCAAAGGAGAAAGACATCCCTTGTAGGGCATCAAATTCATCCTGCTTTAATTACTGATCAGTGAATGCTGGTTCTGTACAGCTGACATATATCACTTAATGTGAGTTGCAGAATTGTCTGAAATTTTCTTGGTATTTTGATTCACTGATGGTGGTGTCACCTTCCCTTTCAGCACATCTTTTATCACAGCACTGGAGAGATATACGTAGGAGGTTTGTGTGCCCGACTGAATAAAGTTGATCGTTGCCTCACTGACCCTGGGAATGGAGACCTGCCAGTTTTAGAACAATGTGACACAGCTGTGAATAGAGGTCTGAACTTGTATTGGGATTTTAAGCAAGTATGTACATTTCTATATCCCCACATTTCAGTAAGCTTTCACATTATGAGGAATCCTAAACTCTTTCCTTGCAAAAGGGTTTGCTTCTGAATAAGGTTGCTTCAATTTCAGGACTTGCAGGTGCCACTGGAAGAGCTAAGGTGAAGTCAATGAGTCTGCAGGGGAGTGTGGGGTTTGAAAAATGGGAGAGTCACACATATGCAACTGACTGACTTACCAGAATTTAACCAATTCCCATACGTTATCTGAGCCATAGGCACCAATTTGTCCATCTGTCTGTCTTGGTGGAATCAAATAGTTTAATCTAAAGCCTTTTACTTTTTAGCTGGGCAGGTGAAAAATTTTGACATATTGCAGCTCATTTAACGATCAGGAAGTGTGTAAGACTTGGTGTCTCCTGGTTTTGATGGTCAGACTATATTACCAACTCTCTGCACTGTCCCCCATCTGTCTTCCCAGCCTGTTCATGGGACCAGTTTGTCTTGGGGAAAGAGCAGCTGGCTGTCCTCCATGTCCTGAGCACTCTCTGGAGCCATCTTCAGCAACAGCATCTTGGCATGAAAGTCCTTAACATGTATCAGGCTGAACTCACCCTTTCTGGGCTCAGGTTATAGCCAGCGATAAAACTTTCACCCAGTGCATAGTTCAGTTGTCTCCATTTGTGCCGTATGTGGCAGCTGACGCTAACATACTTCATATCCCAAGTGATAACCTCATATTCTTTGTTCAGTGTCTCTTGCTTGTGCTCAGTCAGCTGGCCTAAGGCAAATGCTGCAACAGGATGAACAGGCAGCAACATCAATGATATAGGGGAGAGGTGGAAATGGAAGCCACGAAGCTTCTCTCTTCTCAGGCAGTTCAGATCTTGTCAGTTTATGTAATTAATAAGTAAGTAATCTTAAGCCACATGTGTGTGTCGTGAGGCAAACGTAGCGATGGCTACTGGCAGGGCTCCTTCTCTGCACTTCCAAGAACCACTGGCACCTAGTGCTATGCATYTCTCCAAGTCAGGATGGAAATCCACAGGCCTCGAGGCCTCTCCACGTCAACATGTAGCGATGCATACTGACAACGAGCGACAGCTAGGCATGTGGCGCCCGTGCGATAAGTCATCATTCAGTACTCCTGAAGGCCCCACGCTACGAATAACAGTCAATGTCGATAGTCTGTGGCACCTCCCCACAGCACCACGGGCCCCACACAAAAGCTAGGCATGCCTGAGGAAAAACAGCTGTTTGCGACCTATCGAACCCTATCGATAGGTGTGGAATTGGACAGGCATATAAGCTGTGGGCTTGTTTACTATATCCCTCGCTCAGTGAAATACTAAGCAGGAGAAAAATCTTGGGAGAGTGGTTAAGATGGGTTGAATTGGTAAAAAACAAAGGTTTCAATGACATATAACAAATATGACTTTACACAATCTCCAGAAATTTTGCTACTATGGAGTTTCTCTTGCCCTTGTATGGTCTGTAACCAGCGAAATTAGAAAAAGGTGAAGGTATGTTTGTAAAAGATTTTAGACCCACCTTAAAAGTAAATCTTCAGTTCTTTGTGTGTATCAAATATCACCAGAGTGAAACAATTGGTTGTCTAATAAAGCCTGTTAAGATCCTGTTGGTTCTGCAATCTAGCCTTTTACAAATATCATCATTTACAGTATAATAAGAGGACTTAGTCACATCCACCCTATTCACAATAGTTCACACTGAGATACTGACAGAAATAAGAGAGGAATATTCTCTTGATCTTTTATTAACCCTTTTCTTGCAGAAGAAGATAYAATATAAAAATTACTAAAGTGATTTTTGAACTGTAAAACCCCCCACAAAATAGAATAAAAAAACTCAGAAAACAGAAACAGAATAAGTATGTAAATATATTTTAATAAATCTTGGAGAGTTCCAAAAGCTGTTGTGCATTATTAGCTTGGAGAAATGGTTTGTGGCCTGCTAGTGTTCATCAGACACTTTTGTAGAGGCTAAGAGAATTACTTCCTGACTGAGCAGTAAATTTTTAAGCCCACAGCTTCTCTCTCTTTTTTTTTTTTTTTTTTTTTTTTTTCTGTAGGGATCAGCAGTAATCAATAGAAACACTAGAAGATGCCTTGAAATCACAGGAGACAATCAGTCTTCATACAGACTTGTGATGCAGGCCTGCTCAGGACAAAGCTGGAATATTCAACATACTCTTAAGGACTGGGGAAAGACAAAAGATCTGGAACAGAAGACACAGCATTCAAAGCATTGACTGGAGGACCTTGATCCATGAAAATTACTCTGCTCATAACACAACACTGGAAACAACATTTTGAAGAGTTTGTTTATACAGGAATTTACAATGTACTAACTACTTCCAGTACTTACGAGCTGTGACTGCGAAGGTCTACCTTCATCTTACCACATTCATGGCACTCTGGTGGAGTTTCCTCAGTTAGGGGTGGAATTGCCTTGGCTCTGTCTTATAAACATTGGAGGGAAGTGAGTGCTTCCTGAAGTATTTCATCTCATCTGAGTTCTTTATGTTCTTTGGAAGTGTCTGTCTCTGCTCATTGACAGCATAAACTCTCTAACTTTCTAAATTAGGCATTTGGGGTTAGGTTTAGCTTAGTTGGTTAGAGTATGGTGCTAATAATGCCAAGGTCATGGGTTTGATCCCAGTATGGGCCACTTTTTTGGGATTGGACTAGAAGATCTCCAGAGGTCCCTTCCAATCTTACCAATTCTATGATTTCAGTTGCATATTAAAATTTAGAAGGAATGAATTTGATTCTAAGACTTCTTGCTACACACCCAGTTTGCTAAGAAAATGGACCATTTGTTTTCTGCTAGGTTGTATAGACGATACAAGAAAATCTTGTCAGGGTGTGTTTATGGTAGAGGGGGAAAAGAAACACATCCTTGTTCTGTTTCCCTATCAGTCCACTAGGTATGAATCTTCTCAATTAAGTTTATTAGATTGGGCAGTACTTCACTGAGGTGGTACCTGAAGCTGGTTTGTGCTAGCCATCTAACAGTGCGGATAGAATCTGCTCAAACTTTGGAAGCAAGGGGATTCAACTCAGTTATTTCTGCAAATGAGCACAAGTCCAATGCCATAGTGTGTATGTGTCAAAGAAACTCAGTAAAATATTGGAGGAGTGGCTAAAGGGAGGTAACTTGTGTCCCTCTGAGCCCTTCCAGGTAGACATGCTGTGAGTTCTTGTTCTCTGCTTTAGAAAGAGGATTAGGTGGAATTGGCTGTTCTGTTTCTTAGAGTAACCACTCCTAGGTCATACTTTATTTGTTGAAGGGAACTCCTGTAAAATAAACTTCATCAATACCCATTACGAGTTCTGACCTGAAGTAATGTGGCAAACATTTTCTCTAAATAGAAAATAGGTTCAGGTTTTGTTGAATATAATCTTGTGAACTGATGTGGCTCCTGATTTCTTTCTAAACTCAATATGGATAATTTGGCTCTGATATTCAGGACTGCAGTTGGACAAGCTCTTAAAGAACAGTCTTAGGTCTCTTAGAGTCTATTCACATACTGTTTTGGTTCTGAAAAGTGATTTGTAAAAAGTCACATTTTAATCAGACTTCAATCAAATTATTAAAATCAACTTTTATTTCCATATCATTGGTTAAAGCAAATAACATTATAAAAAGAATACCTGCTCTGGTCTAGCAGAGTGACTTGCCAAAGTCCAAGGATTTGCACTGTGCCAAGTACAGTGAACACGATGCGAATTTTACTGGTACCATTGAGATCATAATCTGTCTTGCTACTACTGATGGTGGTGAATACCTTCACTTAATCATTTTTCCTTCTTAATACAATACTTTAATAAAATAAAAGTGTTGCAGACATTTGGACAATTTCATTTTGAAATAAAAGTTTAGAAAACATCAAAATTTTCCATTAAGTTTTCCATTAAGATTTTCTGTTTCCAAATGTACAGCCTTTAGTCATGTCAACACTGAAACAAAATGCTTCAGTTATATCAAAACCAGATATTTTGATATATCCCCAGTGTGAGTAGTTTTAATTTCCTGAAGCCTCTCCAAAAATGTAGCTTTTGGCTAATTGTTTAATGGAAAAAAAATAGTAGCCATAAGAAAGGAACTCGATTTTCAGACTAGTGCTTTCTGGTGAGGTTTGATGATATGCAAATAACAAAGTTTTTAATGCTGTGATAGTAATGCACTGTTCTCACTAGTAATAATTTTCCACTTGAAAATTCACTGCCTGATGAAGTGATAGGTACATGATTCCCTGACAATTCAATAATTGCAGTAGGACTAGAAGCCACATATCATGAGGTATCTTGAGAAGGAAGCTATAACTATGACATGGTATAATGAGTAGGGTCTCTTCATTGACCTGAAAAACAATCTTCAACTGAGCCTTCAGAAACACACACCTTAACTCCTGCAAAATAACAAGAATACTGCAGTACCATGTGTAATTCAGAAGAACACAGGTAATACRTAACAAACTTAAACAAGTATTTTTAATGAGTGTGCAGACCAAAAAGAATGGACAGACTAAATTCAGAGCAGATATAAATAAAATGACCGGAGTATATACTACCCTGAAGGTAGCAGCAAAGGGTAAGCCTATACAGACCAGGAAAGCTTTCTTCTTTGGGTCTGTGCTCTAGCAAACTTTATTTTACTATATATGCAATAGGATTCTGCTTTAGGAGGAGGAATTAAAAGGGGAAAAGAGTTGCTCCTTTATTGCCTGGGAGAATAGGAAAAGAGGCACTCTGGATACAGAGACTATTTAAAGACTGCTGATTATCAATCTCTTTGAGAGAAAACAAATCAGAGATCAGACTATTATATAATTTATCAGCAGAGGATTAATTTAGTTCTGACCAGCCATGAGGGATGGAACTGTGATAATCGAATTAAATAAATTTAAATTTGTCTGTTTTCATTCACATTTTTATGCCTCACTTTTCCCACCAAAAAGAATCTCCTCCTCTTTGTGGAACTCACCCTTTTGAATCATTAAACTTAGGTGTTATCATTGGGGTATAGCTGCCTACTCAAGTTGAAAGGAATGCAACGAGGATCAGTGAGCAATTTTTAATCAAATAGTCATTATAATTTTATCTATTTTATGTTCAGAGTATTGGTTTCTCTCTAGAGATAAGAAAGTTAAGAATTACATTTTTCAGAAAGATGATTTACTACTGGCTTCACCAGTTCTCCATTATGCATGTCCTTACCATGACAAAAGTTTTCCATTTCTATGCAAGATTGAAATAGCACACTTTGTTCTCTGGTTACAGTGAATCTGCCTGGGCTTTATTCATCTCTATTTAAGCTATTATATGCCTGCCTGGTTTTCCTGCACACATCTTCCAGCACAGTGTGTTTTTCAGGATTTTTTGCTAAGTATTCTGTGAACAAATGCTTTTTGAAATCCTTAGCAGACGAGGAACCTGAGATTTGTTTCTTCTTCTGAGACACCTGGYTAAGGTAAGGAGGTTAGCCAGTTGTGACAGTCCAAGGAGAGTGCAAGTAATTGCCAGAACTAGGCTGAAATGTGGAGCTACTCAGAGTATATAAATGGACAAAAACACTTAAAGCTGGGCAGTACATACCCTAGAGATAGAAAAGGAAGATAGGATGTGGAGCACCATCATTCTGAAGCAGCAATAAGCAAGCTCAGGAGTCATAAAGGCGCATATGGGCAGTGGTGAGGACTTAAGAGGGTTGTTTAATAGCGGAGACAGAAGTTGAGAACAATAAAGATGGCAGGAAACAAGAGTAGAGAGACAAAGCAGTGTCTGTGGTAAGGAAGAATGATGCTGATACAAGATAGACTTAGGATTTTGGAAAGAGACAGCCTGCCCTGAGGAAACAAGGCTGGGGTTCTGTTGAGTTGTAAGTAGTTAACACAGGGGCACTCCAGCCTTCTCTACTCATCCTGTCCTCTAGTTGTACATGTTTCCRTATGATATCTGTTTTGGCATCTGAAAGAGAGGAATTATTATTTTCTTTCCGATCGTGTGTTCAGTTTGCATGACAGAGCCTAATTTGTTACTCTTTTACTCTGACATTATATGTACTTAATGATAATAAAGGTAAGAGCCACGATAAAGAGTTTTGCTATCTCCACCCTGAAACAATCAGTAATAGCAGTGCAAACCTGCAAATGGCCAAAGAAATGAAGGATTCACCAATCACACAGGGCAGATTAGTCTTTAAAGACAGGCTCAGGTGAATGTTGCCTCTTTAACGCCAGGAGAATATGGCACTAAGCTTCACACTTCTAACTACACATGTAAATTCCTCTTCAATGTTCAGCTTACCTACTTATAGCAAATGTGATTTCAGTAGTTGCTTTTTACTTCCTCAATGTAAGTAAATTACATCTATGGTAATAGAGATATGGTAGCTATTATGGTCATGTTTATAATCTTGGATTAGATTGTAGATTGCTTTTGCCAGTTTTGGGGAGGGACTGTTACCTCTAAGCATAGTCTTCCATCTGTTCACTGGTAATTTATCTGCAGTCCCCGGGCTTACAATCTCCCTTCTCCAGACAAAGTGAAATGCAGTCTTACAGGGTGTGTGTTTGCCTGCAGAATACCCCAGAATTCTGTCACCTGTTGCTAAGTGTCCAAAAAAACAATGTTAATGGCAGCAGCTTTGAAGTAAAACCACATTTAGTTGAACCCTACTGTGGTCGCATAGCACTTTGAATTCAGTGTTACGGTATCTGTTTACTTTCAGTATCATATATATTTATGTTATAGTGGTTCAGATGAGATTTGCACATGTAACTCAGCTTTGTGTGGCTCATTTAGCAGAAATTGTCACTGCAAGTGTCAGTCTTCAGTGCTAGGAACCTTATGGCTTGATTGCAAACRTCACAGAATTATTATTTTTCTTTACAAGACTGTGCTTTGATAGAGAGGAAATACTTGTCAGAAACAGACAATATTGAAAGAAGTACCTTTGAAAGAGGTATTGTGAAAAGGAGCGTTAAAGTATTGTCAATTCAGTATATTCCACAGAAAAGAGATGCAGCAACAGAGCAATGCACTGACAGTTGTACTCAAAAAGACTGAGATGTGTATGTATAAAGCTGTGATACAAGAAAATTCTGTCTATCAGCTGCCACACAACAGACTTACCTAAATTTGTCTCTGTATCTCTTTAAAACTTTGGAGTTCTGATGCCTGCAGTCTTTTCTTTGCTGGGCATGTGTTGATGCAATCATTCCTACCAACAGCAGTCCCTAGTATGCCCAGCTCAATACACATGGAATGCCATGTTTCYGTGACTGCTCTCCTTTTTGTATGAAAGTTAGTCCGTATGAGTAATGACATACTGTGCTGCAATCTGCTGTATAATCACACACTTAATTAGATTCATAGTTTGTTACCTATGTCACACTGAGATAAGGTTTGTTACTGTCTAAAAGGGAAAAAAGGGCTTCTGTTTATGGCTTAGAAAAGCATCATGAGGATAGATTTTTCCCTCTGAAGGTGTGATGTCCTTTTAGAAGTACCTACAGAACAAATTAAAACTTAGGTAGCTTATATCTCTGTGATTGAGGGATGAATTGCCTTACACTTCACTTGGGATAAAAGTGCTGTTATTTCCTACCATGCAGTATAGCTTACTTCATGGTGACTTCCTTGTACACCTTAAACCTGGTATAAATCTGTGTGAAGAATGGGTACTGTGTAAGTGGCGTATAACAGCTTTGATTTAATATTGCTCTTCTATTATGTTTTTGAATGGAATTATTGATTCCTGAAACCTTAAAATGATCTTCACTGATGCTTATTTGATGCTCTATAAAAATTGTGAACAGAGTGCAAAGGAGGGCAAAGCTTTATAGAACAAGGGACCAAGAGTTGTCCTTTTCTGTTTACTTTATTCTGACAGCTACAGGTAGAAGTTTAGGGAAAGGAAAGGTATGTTAGTGTTCTTTGCCATTATTTATCTAGTAATTTGGGACAACAGATGAACTATTAGTTTTTCAATWTAAGGGTTTCCTGGTGCCTGAAACCCAGTTAATTTGGTGTTCATGCCCTTCATCAGTAAGGAAGCTGAGAATTGTGTGATAAATATGAAAATATATGATTGTCTAGCGAAAATGATTCCAATGATTCCACCAGTTCAAGTTATTTTATTTGAATAGATATCCATTCACACACAAAATCAGAATCACATTTGTGAATGAGTGATCTAGGCATTAGCAGTCATGATTCAGAGACTGAAAACTGGCAGGCTTGCTGATGTAGGCCAAGCTTGGCATGGCCCTGCTATAACAAACTTCAGATAATACCATTTTATGACTGTGCTGGACGGAAAAATCTGCTTGGCTGTGTTTTACACCTGATAAGCACAGCCTCATAGCATATGTTCTTGGATGTGTGGAATGGCAGAAGCTCTTCAGCAGATTCTCCTTCGTCATCCTGGCTGTGTAATACTGAGACCCTTTTTTTCAACTCTTCCCAAGAGTTTAGTACCTTATCAAAAGTGTGCACGAGGTGAACAGAATGGAATCAAGCTTAACATCCCTTAAAGAGAGCAGGCACTGTGTAGAGGAGAATCATTGGACCAAGGTGGCTACATTGGCTAGCTTGCAGCACATGTGTGTCATGAAGGAAAAGAGGCCAGCCACATTAGTAGCTTGCTTTTGCTTTCCACAGTCCTCCATCATACCATAGTCCTTAGCAGACTATGGCCTACCTGTTTCACTGTTGTTTTACTTAATAATCCAAGCAGGGCAGTGGACAGTTCTTTGAGACTGGCAGGTCACTAATCAACTTCCAGAGGGAAAGCATCACTTTGCTTTGCTGCTGGGTTCTTCACAGAGAAATCCTTCCATGTCTTCCTCCTTGAAACAAGATGAACAGATGGGAATAAAAATTCTATCCYTTATACTGTTCTTCTGATTCCTTCTTATATAAAGACAGTAAAAGTTATGTACTGTTTGAAGCCTCAACAGAGAGGTGTTTTTCAAAGCACGATGCTGTAATGAATGGTCTTCCAAGGACCATGTCAGTTGTCCACAGAGATTTAAATAACATAAGCTAATGTTTCTCACTGTAAAGACTGGGAAAGGAAGTACTACTCTGAAGGAAGTAACTGTTTAATTAAAAAGTGAACATGCCTGTAGGGGAAGAACAAACTTACAATCAGTTCATGCGATTTTCCTGGTTTCCTGTGAAAGAGAGTTCATAAAACCATTCTGTATGTTGTTTTGATCCTCATCATTTATTTAAATACTGGTCTTACAGGGAGCTGTGATCCTATAAGTTTTGTGAAAACGGTCAGATGGAGAACAGATGAGAGAAGTCGCTCAAATGGTTGTAAGATTTCACTATAAGGTTTCAATTACTAGAAACAACACAAGGGAGAGAACTTACACAAGCTATCTTGCTGCAGGGAAAACTTCAGTCTAATTTACATCTCTCAAGTGCTAAAAAGTCAATTTATCATGAGATTTAAATTCATAGGAAGCCAGTATTTCTGCATTTTAGTATTTATGGGAATACTTTATTTCCTTGATTTTATTTTGATTTGCTGTGTCTGAACTCAGACATCTTTTTCTTTAAAATCTGTTTGAGCATTAAAACAATGAAGTAGAAAAAAATCTGAATCCATACTTAGCTTTCTCAAGTTTTTTATGCTTTAATTGTGGAACTACCCATTATGATCTGCTTTCATCTGAGGGTCCTCTCTGTATGGATAACATGCCTTTTTTTTTTTTTTTTTTTTTTTTTTAGAAATTGTTAGGAAGAGTATTGAGGGAGAAAAGCAGAAAATAATATTTGACAGCAGTAAAAACAAGAAATACTTTCAGAGAGATGGAGTGGACAAATTGGAGGAGATTTGTTATCCTTTCAGACATACCTAGGCTGCTTCTACTTGAATTGTAGCTGTAGACACAACTCATGTTGGGTAGAAAATGGATATTTCTCGTGTTAAGAAGCTTTAGGTTTTTTCCTGATTTCAGAAGAATTAGAAGGTAAAAATGACAAAATGAGTCATTTCATACTTGGTAATTAGTGATTTTTCTGCAAAAGAAAAAAATTAAAAATATTGTGTTGTTCACTAAAAATGTTTCACTCTGAAGTTAGTATAATACAAAATAAAACTATTCAGAAAGAATTATTTCAAAATAAAAATGAAACAGTTTCTTATAATTATGTAAATATGTTAAACTAGAAATTCTCAGTTTCTTAGAACTTCTTTTCTGATTTTCTCCAAAAAATGAAGATGAAAATGGCTGACTACAAAAGTTCATTTAATTCAGTGTAATTTGTGATGTTGAAGAATTCTGTCAAACAGCTCTAGCTCAGAATAGAATACTATGTTGGGGAAGATAACTGACCTTTGGTATGGGTGGTTCAGTAAATGGCAGTCTGCAATTTCTATGCCACCTCTATTTTGAAGGTATTTATTAGCTGCCATCCTTCTTGAAGTCTTGTTTGAATTCCAGTTCTGCTGCTTGGGGTAGGATTCACCTCACAAGAAATTTCACAGTGTAGATGTTTATATCCAAGTTAGTCATTCCGTGTTCTTTTCCAGGCTAGTAGGCACTTCTGAAACATCATTCTTATCCTAGAACTGCAGTTTCAARTGAGTTGAATGAATTCTGTTTTTATATTCTTTGCATCTCTTAGTATAAATAACTTGACTTAAACCACATGCAGACCTCTCTGTATTTGTTGTCTGATACTTGAACTCCACCTGCTGCGTCTGTTCCTGGTAGAGCAAGATTGTAAAATGTATAAGAAACATCAAAATAGTATCTAGTTCATTCCAGATATGAATGCATTGCTAAATAGATGAGTGCCAGGGGCTAAGCTCAAGTACTTCTTTGAGGCTCTAGTCATCTCTGCTGAGGTTGCTCCAGCTCGTTCTTTCCAGGACGATCACCCAGCACAGCCTGGGGATGGTTCAGCTCAAGGCTGCTTCAGAAGGACCTGTAGCTGGGACAATATGGTGTGAGGCCTGACTCCCTGGAGCTTTTCCTTCTCTCCAAAACTTCTCTAGAAGCCAGTACACCCTCAGACACCTCCATGCACACCCTATCCGAGCACCTGAAGGCCTACTACACAAAAGGCCCCCCAAAAATCTCATGCTGGAGGCTGCAACACAGGCCTTGCATTACTTCAGGCACTTTGAACTAAGAAGCACATATGAAACAGTCATTTTGAGTTAGTGCTGGAGTTAGGGCTTGATCCAGCACCCAGAGGTGCTCAAATTCTCAAATTCTCTTCTGAGACTCTCCATTAGACATATGCTGTTTCAGTACCTGCAACCATGGGTATAGAGAGATGCAGGCTTGCAGTATATCTGTGACATTCCTTCATGTTTACACCAGTTAATTCCTGTAAGGCTTAATATTATCTTTGTGATAAATTTCTAGTTGGTTCAATACTGTGTATAGTTGCATATGTTATCATACTATACAGAAAAAAGGGTTTGCCTTTTGAACAGACGTCTGTTCCTAATGAGATTTTTAATCATTACTTGCACCAGCTTCAATGCTGGCACTGAGCTGATCGTTAAATATTTTGGTTACAGGTTTCAGCAAACAACAAGTTTCTAGAGAAATATCCTTATGACTCATTTTATCAAGTGGACTGATTACCTATCTCTTAATCCTTTAAAAGCTTACCCCACTATCTTTTCTCATTTAATTATTCTTCACACTCTTAGATAAACTAAAATGTAAAGGAAGTCATTCTTTGAAAACTAGTATGACTTTTCACAATTCTGTATTTGGTTTCTTGTTGTCTGTGGTGCTGAAGATGTTGTGAGCTTTAATTTTATGCACTTTGGCACTATTACTGATATAAGAAAATTTTAATAGTTGAATTAAAATGGAGGAGGAATAGSACTTTGAGAGCTGTGATGAGTTTTAATGAGTTTGAAAGCTTTGACAATTTTCATGAAATTAAGATAGGATGTCCTGATATTGCCAGGACATAGAAAACTTGTATGTTTCTGACTGCTTATATAACAAGATAATGAGAGTTATGACATGATAATCCACTATAACTGGAATATTAGACTATTAGCATATTTTTGACATTTTATTGTGATAAGGTTTTATGAAGGCAAATTCTTTTGACTTGAAATGCTTGATATGTACTTGGGAAGGTAAGTATAACCATAAATGATACTGTGATGTAAGTAGAAATGGAGTTATATATACCCAATATAATATCACAAGGTTATTGTGGGCTCAGAAACACTCTGCATAATTTGTTAATGAATAGGGCAATTAAATGACTTGTTAATAAAGGAAATATTAAACTGTGCTTCAGTGTTGAGTCCCCAAACAGTTGTTCTACAGACTTGTTCCTTTTGTTGTTTTCTTATGTGTTAGGGTTGTGTATATGTAAGAAAACATGTTTTTGTACCTTGTTATTCATCCTGAGATTGACTTCTAACATTAATTATAGTTATCATGCCTCTAGTTCAGGACAATGTAAATACAGCTTCCAACAGTGGTTACACTGTATTTAGAGGCATAAACCTAGGAAACAAAACAGAAACTGCCCTTATCTTTATTAATTATTTACTGATCATGCAGTCTGTTTTCTCAGTGAGTATCCTAACAAAGTCCTTTTCTTCCTATTATTTTCAAGGAGGTCATATTAATTATCTAGCTTTGAAACATTTATGCTTGCATCAGACTTGATTGGAACTGCCCATGGATCCAGAAGGAACTGGAAAGAACGCAGGAGCAGGTGGATGCATGCACTAACTTGTATACAGACTGTGCATCTGTAGGTCTCATTTCCTAAAGAAATTAGCCCCCTCAAATTACTTCGCTTGAAGCACTTTTTGTCTGATATTGCAAAGCATTTAATTTCACATGCAGACTTGTGTCCAGCATTTTCACTTTTGCACAGCTCTTTTCAGACTTATATTTTTATTTCAGCAACATGGATTTAATTGAACAAAAATAAATTTTTTTCCTAAACAAACTTTTCAGTTCAGTCTGCCCCAAAAGTATCTGAATTACTTTATATAAGTAAGTCAGTAAATTTTGGGCCAACCCTCTTGGTTATAGAAATCTCTAAATAGTTGCTATTCTTAACAGTTCTATGACTAATACCAGACTTTAATAAAACTATAAACAGTTATTGAGTAAGAGAACAAGATGGAATGCTGGAAATGGTGAATTAAAGATTCAGAAACCAGAAGGAAGGTATGTCCAAATAAATATGAGTTTCAAAGACTTAAATTTTTTATGCCACTCTCAGGGCTTGCCTCTCTTCAGGGGCTGAACTGTGTTTTTTTTGAAACTCAAGGCTTACCTGATAGGAGATTTCACACTGATTGTCCTCACAGCTAGGGATATCTAGCACAGGGAGACATCCCTGATCGCAAGTCAAATGCAAAGCTGAGGAGTTTCTATCTATATTGCTCAGGATTAGCTGTACCTACCTCGTGAAGCACTTGTCATGCATCTTACAGCTACCATTAATCTATAATAATTCATTTGTTTGGATTTTTCTTTTTCTGAAAAAGATACACAAAATAATGAGGACTAGGTTGCAGCTCTGCCAAAATGCAAGATATCAAGTGGGTGTGCTTTGTGCTTGGGGAAGTTCAATGAAGCATATGAGCTTGTGCTGGCCTATGAGGCCTGCTGGAAGAGCACTGAGGACCATGCATCAAAGAGGGATGACTTCCCATCCACAATGCCAAGAGAGAGGGAGCCCAGGAGCCCAGAATTGTTCCCTAGTTTCAGTTTGGAAAGAACTAATTGGTTCACTCTGAAAGGGAGGCTGCGAGCATACATGATGAAGAGTGTGGAATCTGTGAGTGAATGAAAGAGCTAAGTTGATTGACACTGCGTATGTACTTGTTACAAGTTTGATTTTCCATTCCATTACTTCTTTTGGGTTGTGGAAACCAATATACAATGGACATACAACATTGCAATTCTTTTTGTGCATGTAATGGCAGAGTTCAGCATCTGTCTGTAAAAACATCAGTATTTTATTTTACCTGGATTTGTGAAAACAACCTCATATGTAATGCCTGTATCACTTATGCTGAGTGCTGAACATTGCAGGGTTTCATATCAGAGTAATAATTTTAGCCATATCTTAAAGAATTAATGTGCTGTACATGCACTTCACAGCTTGACTCAGTCTCAGCAGTCATTTTCAGACCCACAAAGCTGGTAGGACCAAAAAAATGTATGTTTTCTATGTTTATCATTTGATATTTGTCTTCACATTTTGTGTAATCCTTTCTTAAGAGCTTGAATGTATTTAGAAGGCTTTTGGGGAAGGAAACAWTTAATGGTCAGTGTAAAAAGTAAGGAGAAATCTATGTAGAGCTTTGGCAGAGCCATGTTAGAGTGGCAGAAGGACTGCATGGGACTGGGATGATGGGCATTGCTGAAGCTGTGTAGGGAACCTAGGACAAGGGTTGGTGGGAGATGGAATAGTTCCAGGGCAAGATTAAGGAGAGGTGGTAGCATTCTGTTGGAGAGAATAGATGAAATATCAGGACTAAACAGCTGGAGATGCTGCAACATAGGTGTGTATGAGGTGGGTTCAGAGATTTCCGACTGACTTGAGTTGGCAGGTGTGCTGCCAGTCCACACAATGAAGACTGCAAAAATAGATATTACCATCTAATGTCTATGGTCATTATTACAGGAGGCCAGCTTTATTCCCATGACTAAAAAGGGGAAAGAAGCTCTGCATTTTCAAAAAAGAGGCTAAAGGGACATAAAGCTATCACAGTTGATTTGAAGCTGGGATACTTTTAATTATTAATTATCTACTACCAGAACAAAATAGGGACAAAGGGAGATAAGAACAGAGACTGAAAATATCCATACATCCAATATTGTTCTTTCTTCCAAGGGCAAAATGCTCTCTATGCAGACACTCAGATGCAGTATAAGTAAGATAGGGATATCCTGACAAGCTGGTGTGGCTGCTCTGTATCCATTGCAATGGTCATATCCATAGCAAATTGCTTAGGGTACATCCTAATTGCATAGGTCAGGTCAGCCCCTCTAATGCATTTGTACAGTCTGACTCTTAACAGATTTTCCTGAGAGAAAATCATAGAGTCATATAATTGGTAAGGTTGGAAGGGACCTCTGGAGATCATCTGGTCCACCACCAACCACCCTGCTCAAGCAGGGTCACCCAGAGCATGGTAGACAGGGTTGCATCCAGGTGAGTTTTGAATATCTCTGGAGAAGGAGACTCCACAACCTGTCTGGGCAACCTCTTCCAGTGCTCTGTCACTCTCACAGTGAAGAAATTCCCCCTCACGTTCAGGTGGAACTTCCTGTGGTTCAGTTGGTGCTTATTGCCTCTTGTCCGGTCACTGGGCACCACTGAAAAGAATATGTCCCCCTCTTCTTGACACCATCGCTTCAGATATTTATAGACATTGACAAGATCCCCGCTCAGTCTTCTCTTCTCCAGGCTAAACAGGTCCACCTTTCGCAGCCGTTCCTCATAGGGCAGATGTTCCAGCCCTCTGATCATCTTTGTAGCCCTATGCTGGACTCTTTCCAGGAGCTCCATGTCTCTCTTGTCCTGGGGAGCCCAGAACTGGACACAGTACTCCAGATGAGGCCTCACCAGGGCTGAGTAGAGGGGCAGGATCACCTCCCTCAACAAGCTGGCAACACTCGTCCTAATGCACCGAAAGATACCATTAGCCTTCCTGGCCACAAAAGCACATTGCCGGCTCATAGTCAGCTTGTCATCCAGGACATTCTTTATGCCACGTCTTCTACCTTCTTGATGGGAGTTAGAGGGAGATGAATTTTCATGATCACATTTCATTAGGAAGGAGGGGCCAGGAGAGCAGGTTAATACCTATGAGCAAGAAGTGCAGCAAAACGGGCAGGAGGCCTGCATGGGTGAGCAAGGACCTTTTGGCCAAATTCAGACAGAAGAAGAAAATGCACAGAATATGGAAGAGGGCACAGGCTACTTTGGAGAATTATAGGAATGCAGTCAGAGTATGTAGAGATGCTGCGAGGAAGGCTAAGGCCCAGCTGGAATTGAGTCTTGAAAGGGATGATAAGGACAATAGGAAGGGCTTCTTCAAATACATCAGCAGCAAGAGGAGGACTAGGGAAAATGTGGGCCTGCTACTGAATGGGGCAGGAGTCCTCGTGACAAGGGATACAGAGAAGGCAGAATTACTGAATGTGTTCTTTGCTTCAGTCTTCACTGCTAAGGGCAGCCCTAATGAATCCTGTAGCCTGGACGTGAGGGAGAAAGTCTGGAGAAGGGGAGACTTTCCTTTGGCTGAGGAGGATAGGATTAGAGATCTTCTGGGCAGGCTAGACATCCACAAATCCATGGGCCTGGATGGGATGCAYCCACAGGTACTGAGGGAGCTGGCGGATGCTGCTGCCAGGCTGCTCTCCGTCATCTTTGAAAGGTCACGGAGAACAGGAGAGGTGCCTGATGACTGGAAGAAAGYCAGTGTCACTCCAGTCTTCAAAAAGGACAAGAAGGAGGACCCAGGAAACTGTAGGCCAGTCAGCCTCACCTCCATCCCTGGAAAGGTGATGGAACAGCTCCTCCTGGATGTCATCTCCAGGCATGTGGAGGAAAAGAAGGTGATCAGGAGTAGTCAGCGTGGATTCACCAAGGAGAAATCCTGCTTAACCAACCTGATAGCCTTCTATGATGGAATGACTGGCTGGGTAGATGAGGGCAGAGCAGTGGATGTTGTGTACCTTGACTTGAGCAAGGCTTTTGACACTGTCTCCCATAACATTCTCCTAGAGAAGCTCAGGAAGTGTGGGTTAGACGAGTGGACAGTGAGGTGGATTGAGAACTGGCTGAATGGCAGAGCTCAGAGGGTCGTCATCAGTGGCGTGGAATCTAGGTGGAGGCCTGTGGCTAGCGGCGTCCCCCAGGSCTCAGAACTGGGTCCCACCCTGTTCAACTTTTTCATCAATGATCTGGATGAGGGAACGGAGTGCCTCCTCAGCAAGTTTGCTGATGATACCAATCTGGGAGGAGTGGCTGATACACCTGAGGGCTGTGCTGCCATTCAGAGAGACCTGGACAGGCTGGAGAGCTGGGCAGAGAGCAACCTCCTGGGGAAGAGGTTGCCCAGAGAGTTTGTGGAGTCTCCTTCTCTGGAGATCTTCAAGGCCCGCCTGGATGCAACCCTGTCTACTGTGCGTCTAGATTGGACTAGATGATCTGCAGAGGTCTCTTCCAACCTTACTGATTCTATGATTCTATGATTCTATGACTGCTCTTCTTCAGGAGGAATGCTGACTGCAGCATTTTATTCCTCTGAATAAAAATCCAGTAGCTCTCTGAAATTCTCCACAAGTCAGTAATATTTTTCTCCTGTTATTAGAGGAGGGGGTGTCACCTTTTACGTGAGAGTAGTTGCAATGCATGGAGCTCTGCCTGGGTGTGGTCAGTGGGCTAACTGAGAGCTTGTTGGTAAGCATTAAGGGGCAGACTTAATGCTTAATGCTTACTGCTCCTGATCATTTTTCTGTCCTTCAGATGCTTGGAAATGGTATCCAGGATGAGTTGCTCCATCATCTTTCCAGGGATCAAGGTGAGGCTGAGCAGCCTGTAATTCCCTGAAGGAGCTATTTCCTCTTTCTTGCCCTTTTGGAAGGTAGGGGTGACATTTCCTTTCTTCCAGTCCTCAGGCACCTCTCCTGATCACTGTGACCTGTCAAAGATGGTTGAGAGTGATCTTGCAATGACATCAGCCAGCTCCCTCAGCACTTATGCGTGTATCCCATCAGCGACCAAGTATTTCTGTATGCTCAGTTTGCTTAAGTAATCTCTGATCCAATTCTCTTCCAGCAAGGGGAAAGTATTCCTTTCTCCAGACTTCCTGGAATGGGTCTCCAGGATCTGCCTTTCCTTGCCTGTTTTTGACATCCCTTACCAGATTAAACTCCAAATATACTTTGGCCTTCCCAGCCCCATCCCTATACACTCAGTCATCTCTGTATTCACCCCCCAACAGCTTCCTAAAAGTCTGAATTTCCTAACTATTCAAACTGTCTAGGTCTTGAAAATGCACTCAGAGAGGTTTAAAGAGTAGCTTAACCAGAAGGGAGACACTGAGACTGCTTGGTCTTCCACCTGTTTTCAGATTGTATCCCCCAAGGCATCCAGTAGACCTTGCACAGGGCACTGTTGCTGACACCAGGTCTCCCTACCTCTTCAGAAACTCTGACCTAGATAGGATCCCACTCTTTTGTTTCTTGAGCTGTTTGTTCAAACACATCACCATCAGGGAGCCTGTGAGGAGGTGGTCTTCTCATGCCATGAGATCAGTCATGCCATAGGATCTCAGTCCCCCCACCACAGGGAACGCTTCTTGCTTTTTGAATATTGTTGCTTTTCAGTCTTTTATATTTTTAAAGTTCAAATAAAGAGTAGTCTTTGTGTTTTCTATTCAAAGAAATAATGGCTCAAGTTCAAGGAAACCTACTTTAGAAATTAAGTGAAAGGTCCCATTATATTTGTGCTATTTCTCTGATATTCCTTACCACTGTGCACTCAATATCCTGGTATAGGACTCTGATAATATAATGCCTGTATTACGCTGGCCTGGAATGTGTCTCTTTGCAGGTACTACTATACAATTCATTCTGCTCAAGATTCAAGTCACCGAAGTGCCTGTAAAGTACTTCAAAAGTTCAAGTGAATTCTTTGATGAGTCCAGAACTGGAGTATAAGTATGCAAATAAGCAGAGCAATGTGCAGAGCATAGCTACAGTGGACTTTGTGAGTCTTGGGGTTTGAGTGTTGCATAACAGAACCGAGTTAAGTTCTCAGCTGACTTTCTTGGTGTTGATCTGAACTTTGGAAAGTTTCTTTTAAGTTCAGTTGTCACATTTTTATATGCCTTTTTCTATTTCCTCTTATTTCTCTTTTTTTGTTCCTTTTCTCTCCTGTTTCTTCTTTCACGTATTCTCATTTTATCTCTTCTATTATTTCCGCTTTCTTTTCTTTTACCCTTGTCTTTGCCATCCTGTGTTTGTTCCAAATGATATCACTTCTGCAGGTCCCCACTGTAGGCCTGCTGAGAGCATTCTTCCCTCACTGAGTCAATTAATGGAGCAGAAGGACAGTATAGTCCCTCATTCTCTTTATTATCTTTCCTGGGCTGAAACCTCATGAGGGTGGGTGCGCACTCTTGCTACTCTCTTGCTTGCCACTTTTGTTACTTTCTCTCTGCAGCTGGATTGCAGAATGGTGTTTGCAGTATTAGAGATGTACAGAAAAAAACCATCAGATTATGCTTGAAATTTGCCATGGCAGGGTATCTTCAATTTCTCTATTTTCAGAATTTTTGGTTGTTTTTTTTTTCTTTGCTCCTTGCCAGCCTGAATTTTTCTAAAATTCAATCTTAAAAAACAAACACACATGGTTTATGTTGTTAACAATAATATGAAAAGTTTGGTCTATGCTCCTTGCCTCATTTTCACTCACCTCAAAAAATGAAATTGTTTATAAAAGGACCTGGCACTAAGAAATTGTAGCAGTATTCAGAGCATYGCTTTTGAACAGTCAAAGCCCTCAGTCTCCTCTTCCCTCCCCTCCCCTCTCCTTTTTTTAATTCCTGTACAATGTCAAGGACCAGCAATCTGTAGGAATACAGGGCAGCCTATGACTTCTTTAATCATTACGTCTGTTTTCTCAGTATTGCAAGTGATCTATTAAATGCTGTTGGAGTGGATTTGTGCAGTGAAAGAGCTGATGCTGAGGACCTATTGTCCCTACTCTTTGCTTTCCAGAATTATTTCCTTCAAATCATTTCTATTCTAGTCCTCTGAACTGACTGCCCATTAGAAATTGGAGAGCAGGAGGTGAATTTATGGGATACATCTGAATTCAGTCTCATCTGAAAGGAAGCTGAAAGTAAACATGATGACCTGCCCAAAACTATGAGGAAATCCAGATTTTTGTTATCACAATCTTGATTCTTGCATTATTCCACCAGCTCTCTGTGTGGAGAAGAGTTGGTAGGTCTGCAGTGAGGATGCACTGTGGGTGTATTACTAAACTTTCAGTGTGCAAATAAGCTACGGGCTTAGCAGAAAGTCTCTGAGAGGAGAGTGTCTTTAAAAATCAAGTTTAAGAAGAGTGAGGCAACACTGCAGCTGTTGTGCAGATTTATGGGACTGAGATGAATGATATTGACACAGCTTCCCAGAGTTAACAGTAAACAGAAATGGATGGTGAAGATGCTTAGGCTGGGACTCTAGTAGAAATAT
Organism: Rhea americana; assembly: GCF_003343005.1. Lineage (NCBI taxonomy): Eukaryota > Metazoa > Chordata > Aves > Rheiformes > Rheidae > Rhea > Rhea americana. Next base: position 339,340 of record NW_028185506.1, on the reverse strand, counting down.
GCAGCAGAATGTTTCTTAAAATCACACCAGCAGACAGACTGGCTGTGAGAGCTTCAGTGCTGTCTTAATGCTCAAATGAAATTAAATACACACTTTTCTCTCTTGCTTTGTTACAGGAATGTCTATCATTCTGTTTGTGACAGCTCATCAGGGAAACTGGCAATTTCTTGCAAACTAGCTTTACTGTGTAAATATTTGCTTTCCTTGGTTGTAAATTTGTATAAGCCTTTTCCTCCTTGGACTATCACCAGTGTTATACAGGGATTAAACAAAAAAAGAATATCAGTTTTTATAATATTGTCATTGGAGGATTTAAGGTCATAGAAAACTGCACAAATAATGCAGTATATTTACCTTAAGGATCAAGAACAGCTAGTTGGAGTCTATTTGGCCTGAATGATGAGTTAAAAAGTAGTCAGCAAAGAAAAGTGCTGATGTTCATGTTTTCTTCCTCTTAAGTCTTGTGGTCAGAAAATTACATTTTTTTCATGTGCAAGCCCTAATAGAATATCTTTAGGCAGAAACTTGTGTTTTTTAGCCATTTTCAGCAGTAAAGGTGCTTGCCTCAAATTTAACATCAGTGAAACTGTTACTGATTCTAGGTTTCCATCCACGTACACAACTGTGTATAGCTCCAGCCTAAACCTTTTGATATGAGAAATACAATGGTGTAAGCCTGTGATTTAAGATTTATAATGATGAATCCAGTACCTTCTCTGACCTGATATAAGGAAAAACATTTTAACAATGAGAGTGGTGAGGCACTGGCACTGCTCCAAGAGGCAGTGGAATTTGTATCCTTGGAACTGTTCAAAACTAGGCAAGTTTGGAGTAACCTGATCTAACTTTGAGGTTATGCCTGTTTGGAGAATGGAATTGGTTTAGACGACCTCCAAAAGTCCCTTCCCACCTTAATTCCCACAGAATTAGTACTCTGTGATTTTGCTATATAGTCCTCCTTCTTAATTAGTTTTCTGTTTCTGGCCATGAATGTATGAGATGTCTTTGCCCTCACAGGTAAACCCTGTAGAATGGGTTCCTACAGGAAGGAAAAGTATCATACTATTTACTTTCTTCATTTGGGAAAGTTTAGCTTGAATCAAACCATTGTGCTGGGCCAGTGTTGTATTGGTTACCATAATCTCTGTGAAACCAAGCAATTAGAAATAAAAGAGACACGGAACTACTGGAGAGAGTTCAGCATAGGGCCATGAGGATGATCAAAGGACTGGAGCATCTCTCCTAAGAGGAAAGGCTGTGAGAACTGGGCCTGTTTAGCCTGGAGAAGACTGAGGGGGGATCTTATCAAGGTGTACAAGTTCCTGAAGGGAGGTGTCAAGGGGATGGGGCCAGACTCTTTTCAGTGGTGCCAAGCGACAGGACAAGAGGCAATGGGCACAAACTGAACCATGGGAAGTTCCACCTGAATTTGACGAAGAACTTCTTTCCTGTGAGAGTGACAGAGCACTGGAACAGGTTGCCCGGAGAGGTTGTGGAGTCTCCTTCTCTGGAGATACTCAAAACCTGCCTGGATGTGATACTGTGGAACATGCTCTAGATGACCCTGCTTGAGCAGGGAGGTTGGACTAGATGATCTCCAAAGGGCCCTTCCAACATTAACTACTCTGTGATTCTGTGATTAGCTATCAAACAATGATATCTTCAGAAGCATGCCAACACTTTGCTGAATGTACTATTTCTGTGATGGATGATAGCCAGAGGCCAGTGCTGCAAACAGTCTAAAACAAGCTTGAAAACATTTCCATACCACAATTTCCAGTATTCTCAGTGTACAATACTGGCACAACCTGGTAAATGAAAAAGAGAGGGCAGGAGCTGATACAGGTTTTACATTGGAGTATAGTCTAACACAGTTCTTCACTGGCTGCCTGGGACAAAGGAATCTGGACTCAATATAACTAAGACATTCCTTTTTATTTTTTATTTATTTATTTWTTTTTGTCTGAGACTGTCCATGTGGAAGATGCTGAAAGTAGCTCTGCCATTTGCAAATACTCCTCTTAACAAGAGGCAGTATAAAGACTGAAGTGTCTTAAAAAAGCTGACATGGAAAAGAGATAAAGACACYTGCCTTCTTCTGTTGGATTTCTCTTCCTTAGTTCAGATATGAGTGTTCACTCTGGGAATTTTCACAAGTKTGTTTGCATATCTGTCCAGCTTTGTGCTTGCACAGAAGGTGCTCTTCACCCCTGGGCCAGGCAGACTCAATCAACCTAAACCTCACTGCAAGGCAGCGTTGCAATAATGAACTTCATCCTTTATGGCAGTCTCCACAGAGGCAGATGTAACACAGTTACAGGTGAAGGCTGCTACCTTGCTGTGTTTAATCTAACTTATTCACAGAAATCACAGATCCAGGAACACAGTTTTTAGTACAGAGATTTGGACTTGATATGAGACATCACATGGCTTAACCTGCTGTGCTACCCTGGGGCCTAGATACGTACACTGTGAGTACACTGCCTGAGTCTCTATGCCTCTAGTGCCCAGGCCTTGGGGCTGGATGCCCACAGTAGCTTCTCACCTGCCCCCTTGGATGGAGTTGATGCTGTGGAGCTCAGCTGGGTCTGCCTCAGGGGGTCTTCCGAGCTCCTTGGAGGACCTCTGTCCCCACCACGGCCCTCCAACTGAAGCGACTGAATTTTATGTGGACTTGATTGTAAGCACCAGATGGATGCAGCAGTCCTGGCTTCATGTTTAAGCAGAGTTCAGCTACAAAGCCTTAAAAGGCTTTTAAAGAAGGTTCATTGAAAGGCATGACATAAAGATCTGTCATTGGATATAAGCTGTGAGGGGCCCTCAAAACTGTTTTTTAATTATTTTTGCTAAAGACAGCAGGGACTCTCTAGCCATCCTTTTTATTTATCTGATTTATCACTATCACAAATATTGTTGCACTAAGTGTAAACAAACACTTGTATAGTGCCTTTATTTCACATAGGAACACCTCCAGGCTTTTGTGGAATAAAGTTTCATAATAGCATTCTTACTATAAATCCTTGGCCTTAAGGTTTTCTGTCTTGGTTAGGAAGATAGCTGGCACAAAAATGTTGGTCTGATCTCATAATCAAACTTTTATTTTTGATATAAATGATGGGAGTAAAACCCCACTGGCTGTATAATTCTCATCAGCAAATAAAAATCTCAATATGGAAGTTTGACAGAGACGAATCTTATGGGATTTAAGCTGGAATGACTCCTTTTGGCAGAAGCTCTATCTCTGTATATAGCAGAGGAATATGTCATCTGGGATCTTTGGCCAATATTTTAATATGTACTTGAAGTATCWACTCATCTTATTTTTACAAATATGGTCCATATAGTCATTCCTGTATTATATTCAGGAACTTGTTGTGCCATAAATATAATTTAAACATTCAAAACCTGATGGTCTGGGTCAAACACAACCTCATTAAATTCAACAAACACCAAGTTAGGTACATAGGAAGGAACGACATCACAAACCTGTAAGGCTGAGCACTGACTAACTAGTGAGTAGCTCTTCAGAAAACAAAACAAAACAAAACAAAATAAAACAAACCTCCAAAAAAACCCTGCTGGACAACAAATTGAACATGAGTCAACAGAGTCTCCACAGCTGTGGAGAAGAAAACCAACTGGATGATGGACAGTGCYAGCAAAAGCATAGCCAGCAGATAAAAGGAAATGATCAGTTCCCTCTAGTTAGGACTCACAAAGTCACGTCTGGAATACTGTGTCCAGTTTTGGGCCTTCCTGTACAAGAGAGAGGTCAGCAAAATAGAGTAAGTCCTGCGGAGGGCCACTAAAATGACTGGGGGATGGAGCACATAACAAACAAGGAGAAGCTTAGACTACTATGTTTGTTCAGCCTGGAGAAAGGAAGGCTCAGACCTAATTGTAGTTTCCCACTACTATATGTTGAGGGAAGAGAGTTATAAAGAAAACAGAGTCAGACTCTTTGCAGAGGTACAAAGTGAAAGGAAAAGAGGTAAATGCCACCAGCAGCAATGAGGAAAATCCTGACCAGAGAGAATGATCAGGTTGCAAACAGAGACTATGGAATCTCCTTCTCTGGAGACATTCAAAGCCTGCCTGGATGCAATCCTGTCTAACATGTTCTAGGAGACCCTGCTTGAGCAGGGGGGTGGGACTAGGTGATCTCCAGAGGTCCCTTCTGACCACATAGATTCTGTGATTCTGTGATCCTCCTCCACACGCTTACCTCTATCCTGCACACCTCCTGAGAGTGTGCAGCACTGGCACAGGTGCCCAGAGAAGCTGTGAAATATCCATCCCTGGAGATACTCTAAATTCACTTGTATATGGGCCTGAGAAACCAGATCTAGTTTTGAAACTGAGTCTGCTGTTGGCAGGGGTTTGGAACAGAGATTTCCAAAGGTTTCTTCCAGTATAAATCTTTGTAGGGTATCTAAGCACCTAAGAAGTTAAAAAAGCTTAGAACAGGATAGTGCCTTATAGACATAGCTTAGAGCATGAACAGATGTGGAATTGCAAGGTCTCCATAGAGCTTTGGCAGAGGCTGTGGCTCCATCTCCTGGAAGGACATGAGGAGATAACACTGCAATACAGCCCAATATATGCCCCTTTGAGCTGGCCATATCAGGTTATCAATACAAAATGGCAGCACATTTCCTAACCCCTCTAACATTATTTATAAGCATTTGGTGAGCCCTGGAAAGCTTTATGTGCAGAGCAGGCTATCTCCTATTTCTGCTACAACATGGAACATAGGAGCAGACAGAACAGAAAGTAGAAGAAAACACAATTAACTAGAGATAGTGAAGTAGAATCAGGAATGCTGCTGTAATTAATGGGGAATTATTCATGTGACTACACAGAGGAGGAGGAGGCAGGTATGGATATGCAAGGATGAGGCTTTATTCCCCTCATCAGCAGCAACCAGCACAACACATCATGACAGCTGTTCTGATTGCCCAAGCCTTTTCCTCTGTCTCCTATTTAGTCTGTCCCTTGCAGTGATCTACAGGACTGCATCAATGTCATTCAGGCCATCTCTAGTTAGATATGATTATCACATTGAAAAATATTGCGAAAGGTCAAAGGCATACATGTGAGAACTAAGATATAAATACAGATTTATTTTTATGCTCAGTAGAACTTTTAAATCATGTCTAGGCAGCCTGCAAACTTGGTTGTTTGCACAAGAAATTGGAGAGAAGAGGATATTTACACTACCTGATCCCTTTGGTTCCCTACTTAAAAACAGAGAGCTTTAATCATAAGTTAATGAAAAAGAAGCACAATCTGTTTCACGTACTCCTGTACTCAGGAGAATTTTCAAATGACACTTTCTTTATTTGGATTTTGGTTCGTTTCCATTGAAGGCATGAAAGCTTATCAAAAAAAGACTTTTTTTCTCCCCCCTCCCCACATGCAAGACAACATGCACAGCAATTTTTCTGTCTGAATCTTTAAAAGATATATCAGTCTCTTGACTCCAGATTTAACTCTTGTTCATGCAGCCTTGCTCCTTCATCTTACTATTGAAAAATAAATCTGTTGGAAAAAAAGAACTTCCATGACTGGGACAGTAAACTGCAGACTTTTCAAAAGCTCTTCATTTTGAATATGACAAGACCACTTCTATATATCCAGTGAGTTGCAAGAGTCTTAAGCTTATAGGCTTGAGCAAATAAAACATAGAATCATGTATGTATTTATTAGAATGTACCTCTGGAATTCTCTGCTCTTTGAACTACTCAAAGGCAAACCACCAACCAATGCTAGATTAGATCAGTCATGACTTTGCCTTTCTGAATATTGAAGACCTCCAAGAAGCCTGTGATGCAGAAACTCTTGAAAATCATCATCTAATATTAACTCATCCTGCAGGAGGTAGCTTTGCAGGAATCTGTGACTGAAGAAGTGCCTGCTATTACAGAAATAAAGATGAATTGCTTACTTGCTTTTATAATGAATTATTATTCCTCTGTTACTGTACACAATGCTATATTTTGATGGTTTTTAGTCAGATCTACATATGGCACCTGTACTTCTAGAAAAGATTAAAAGGTTTTTGATCCATTAGTCCTTAGGATAATCAGACATTCAATGGAGATCAGTAGAAACCAGAACATAGAGAACTGGTTAGAGTGGTTAATGACTGGCTCAGATTATTTCCTGTCTTTTGAAAGCCCCAAATCTAAAAGCTAAGCTATTTTGCTGAATATATAAATATGCCAATGTGGTTATATTATATTATAGAATCATAGAATCAGTAAAGTTGGAAGAGAGTTCCTGCAGAGCACCTCTCCTCATTGACACTTCTATCATCTCTATCATTTGTCATCGATGCTCTACAGGAACCTTGGATTGCTTGTGCACTTCTGTGTTGCTCTTCCAGCAGATATCAGGTTAGTTCCAGTGCCCCACAAGGACCAGGGCCTTGTGAATGTGAGGCTATTTCCAGCTGTCTGTAGAAGGCCTCACCTGCTCCTTCCTGATCAGGTAGCCTGTAGCAAACACCCACAACAGTCTCAGCCAAGTTAGTCTGCCCCTTAATGCTTACCAACAAGCTCTCAGTTAGCCCACTGACCACACCCAGGCAGAGCTCCATGCATTGCAACTACTCTCACGTAAAAGGTGACACCCCCTCCTCTAATAACAGGAGAAAAATATTACTGACTTGTGGAGAATTTCAGAGAGCTACTGGATTTTTATTCAGAGGAATAAAATGCTGCAGTCAGCATTCCTCCTGAAGAAGAGCAGTCATAGAATCATAGAATCATAGAATCATAGAATCAGTAAGGTTGGAAGAGACCTCTGCAGATCATCTAGTCCAATCTAGACGCACGGTAGACAGGGTTGCATCCAGGCGGGCCTTGAAGATCTCCAGAGAAGGATACTCCACAACCTCTCTGGGCAACCTCTTCCAGTGCTCCATCACTCTCACAGGGAAGAAATTCCCTGTCACGTTCAGGTGGAACTTCCTGTGGTTCAGTTTGTGTCCATTGTCTGTTGTCCTGTCACATGGGACAACTGAAAAGAGTTTGTCCCTGTCCCCTTGACACCCTCCCTTCACACACTTGTACACATTGATAAGRTCCCCCCTCAGTCTTCTCTTCCCCAGGCTAAACAGGTCCACCTCTCATAGCCTTTCTTCATACGGCAGGTGCTCCAGTCCTCTGATCATCTTTGTAGCCCTATGCTGAACTCTCTCCAGGAACTCCATGTCTCTCTTGTACTGGGGAGSCCAGAACTGGATACAGTACTCCAGATGAGGCCTCACCAGGGCTGAGTAGAGGGACAGGATCATCTCCCTCGRCCTGCTGGCAACACTCGTCCTAATGCACCGAAAGATACCATTAGCCTTCCTGGCCACAAGGGCACATTGCTGGCTCATGGTCAACTTGTTGTTCACCAGCACTCCCAGGTCTTTCTCTGCAGAGCTGCTTTCCAGCAGTGCAGCTCCCAGCCTGTACTGGTGCTTAGAGTTATTTCTCCCTAGGTGCAGGACTCTGCACTTGCCCTTGTTGAACCTCAGGAGGTTCCTCTCTGCCCAGCTCTCCAGCCTGTCCAGGTCTCTGAATGGCAGCACAGCCCTCAGGTGTATCAGCCACTCCTCCCAGATTGGTATCATCAGCAAACTTGCTGAGGAGGCACTCCGTTCCCTCATCCAGATCATTGATGAAAAAGTTGAACAGGGTGGGACCCAGTTCTGAGSCCTGGGGGACGCCGCTAGCCACAGGCCTCCACCTAGATTCCACGCCACTGATGACGACCCTCTGAGCTCTGCCATTCAGCCAGTTCTCAATCCACCTCACTGTCCACTCGTCTAACCCACACTTCCTGAGCTTCTCTAGGAGAATGTTATGGGAGACAGTGTCAAAAGCCTTGCTCAAGTCAAGGTACACAACGTCCACTGCTCTCCCCAGGCAGTCATTCCATCACAGAAGGCTATCAGGTTGGTTAAGCAGGATTTCTCCTTGGTGAATCCACGCTGACTACTCCTGATCACCTTCTTTTCCTCCACATGCCTGAAGATGACATCCAGGAGGAGCTGTTCCATCACCTTTCCAGGGATGGAGGTGAGGCTGACTAGTCTGAAGTTTCCTGGGYCCTCCTTCTTGTCCTTTTTGAAGACTGGAGTGACACTGGCTTTCTTCCAGTCATCAGGCACCTCTCCTGTTCCCCAGGACCTTTCCAAGGTGACGGAGAGCAGCCTAGCAACAACATCCACCAGCTCCCTCAGTACCTGTGGGTGCATCCCATCTGGACTTCATGCCCTTACTCTCCCACTGTGTGGTCTGTAGCTCCATGTGATGCTTGTGGGATGTCTATAAAGTGGAGTAGGAAGAGCCTTATACTGTTTTTTTTATTTGTTTCCATATGTATGCACAGAATATGAAGCCATTCAATGCAACAAAGGCCTCTAAGGAGTCGCCATATGGCCAGTCTCATCTGGGACTTCCAGATGAATGCAGTGCAAATGATCCAAATGTTGTATGCTGTCCTAAGATTTCAGATTCTTACTACCCCTAGTGCAATTCCATTGCTATTACATACTGTTTGGTACATTGTATTAAGTATAGCAGTGTGAGATAGGAGAATATTGTCAGCCTAACTTGGAGCTGCAGACAGGTCACAGAAACACAGAACAGTTGAGGTTGGAAGGGACCTCTGGGGATCATCTAGTCCAACCCCCCTGCTCAAAAAGGGCCACCTACAGCACATTGCACAGGACCCTGTCCAGACAGCCGTTGAATATCTCTAAGACTCCACAATGCAACCTATTCCTGTGCTCAGGCATCCTCAGAGTAAAGAGTTTTTTCCTTATATTCAGATAGAATTGCCTGTCTTTCCGTTTGTGCCTATTGCTTCTTGTCCTATTACTAGGCACCACTGAGAAAAGTCTGGCCCATCCTCTTTACATCCTCCTTTCAGATACTTATCCACATTGATAAGTTCCCCTCCACAGTCTTCTCTTCTCCAGGCTGAAGAGTCTCAGCTCTCTCAGCCTTCCCTTCTTTAAGAGATGCTCTTAAAGAAGAAGCCTTCTTCTACTAAGAAGGCTTGGTAGCCTTCTGTTGGACTGGCTACATTAGCTCTGTGCCTGTCTTGTATTGGGGTGCCCAGAAATGAACATAGCACTCCAGATGCAGCCTCACCAGGGCTGAGTAGAGGGGAAGGAGTACCTCCAGTGTTAGCTGAGAAATTTTAAGTATCCAGGGTGAGGCATATGCAGTGGTAAATTTGAACTTTCAAGAAAAAATTGTCTTGACCTTAGGGCTGTGACTCAGATGATCTGGTGCAGTCTGTCTCTGTTGCAGATTCACTCCATCAACGAATTCTTCCACGTCACTGAGCCCTATCTACAAGGAGAATTAGGCAGCTAATTTCCATCAGGAAATCCCCCATGGGAGCTGGGTGCCTAAACTTCTTTGCTTTAGAAGTTTGAGAGCACTTTAAGGTATGGTAGTCTACTTAAAGGTGTTAGGAGTTGCCAAATTTGACAGAGGAAAGCATGCCTACACAGCTCCATGTCCTCAGGTCCAGCCAGTAGTGACTCTGAGCATGTATTACCAATAGGTGCACGAGCATACATACGTATAAAACATATATATGTATATACATAGCCAACTATATAAATCTACACAGACAGAAAACATAGCACTTGTGCAAATGCAAATAGCTCAGTCTTGTCCTGTTCCTCTCTATGGCTGCTTAGGCTGAAAGGCTGCTAGAGGAAAACACGTACGCATATAAGTACATACATACAATATGGTTCCCTCTAGTAACTGGTCTTAGACATCCAGTATACACTGGCTGGCCCCTGGATCCCCAGGTCTTCTTGGCCACTGGCACCAGGTCATGCAGACTACCGAGGACTGCAGCCCCACTCTGGTTGCTGGTATTCAGATCTACACACCCACACACTCATTACAGATCCCTGATTGTAGACATTCAGTCTACCCAGTGCCCTACCACTGGTCTTCCAGTTGCCTCAGGCACAGAGATGCCTATATGCAAATAAGGTTCTCTGGTAGTGGGTCAAGACTTATGACCTTCCCAGTAGCTGACCCTCAGATCTCCTGGTCTCTCCAACACCTGACTTGGACTCCTGTTTCCTTTCACCTGACTTTCAGATCCTGCTGTTCTTCCCACTATCTTGCGTAGATTATAGCTGCTACAGTACTTGGCTCCCAGGCCTGTTATGCCACTCTCTGGCTAGTCTGGCTTGATGTCCACTAGCTGTTATACACTAACATATTCACCCTCACAGTAGGCACCCACTCCAGTCTCCCTGTTTGCTGGCACCTCAGCCTCATGGACCCCTGTGACTTGTGATCCCCTTTTCAGGGGCTGGCACTTAAATCTCCATAAATAGAGAGGCACACAGAATAGAGCRTCCTCTCATCCAGGAAAACTGTTAGAAATGAATTTTAATGAGGACAGACTCATTAAAAAACAGAACAGACTGTGGTGATCAGCTGCAAAGTATGGCCAGACAAGAGTACTCACCAGCAACCTGTTTACATACTATTGGCCCCTTTCATACCCTTTTCTGTCTGTTTTCTCTTGCGTGTTCCTCTCCAAACCACCTTGATCCCTCCCTTTTTCCACCTTTGGATCTTTCCTTAAATTACTCAGAATAAGTCTTGTACAATCCCCAAATGCTCTCCTTGACATCCTATAATAAGACTGTAGACAGTAGCCCTCTCAGTCAGTAAGCTGCAGACAGTTTCTCTAGTTGACTCATATTGATTGATCTCACATCTTGACAGCAGGGCTAATATCACAAGGAGGAATTGGGTCAACAAGCTCAGATTGGTGATTAGGGATTCCCCACCTGTCATTGTTCCTCTGTGTTCCTTTGTGTTTATGGAAATGAGCCTTAAATCATGTAACTCAAAGAAAGGTATATATTGTTTGCATTATCTACAAAGAGCAGAAGCAGTTCCACTGTTCTTTTCCCTTTTTTTTTCCAAAATAGAAGAAACCTTGAGCATTTACTTATATTTAATGCCTCTGACAAAGAGCTCTCGCTCTACCTAGATTAAACTTACTTGCAGTTTTTGCCCATCATACCTGTGATAGTCTTTGAGATACCACTCATATAGCACATGGCCAGGAGGTGCGGCTAGATAAAATCAAATGATTGGGAGAACATACAGCATAATAGAAGTCTCAGGAAGCTCTTGTTGGCACAGAAGAGAAAAGAATTGTGAAGGTTGATTATAAGAAACAGTCAAGAAAAGCAATGAAAGGAGGTGCTTCCTCCAGCTGCATTTTGGTGCATTCCCATGAGCACAGTAAGTCTTGTGAGAATTGGCTGGGTGCAATACCACTCTATACTGATACTGTTACTTGCAGYATTCTGCACTCACCTGTGTAAGCTTGTAAGGCGACATACTAAACACAAAAATCATTTACATGGTAGACTCAGGTATACTGCTAAAGCAGGAAGTATCTGCAAATATAGAAAAGCTCTCTGTGGGTGTAGTCAGAGAATATTGGAGAAGGCAGCTCAAAAACATTGTCTGCCCTCTCAGATATTGAGCAGTATACTGCCTAGATAATGGATGCTGTCCATAGCCATGTTTTCCTTTCTTACTCTGAAAGAATTCTTAGTGTTATATTGTCCATGTTTTGATCAGTGTCATTGTGATGGAAGGGTTAAATCCATCTTTATAAGACCAAAAAGGGTGGGGAATTTGAGCCTCTTAGGCAAGAGGTGGGTAAGCTGCATCTTCTTCCACAAGACAAATGGAGGCAGTGACTAGGATATAGAAATACTTTCACTCCCACAGTGCAAAACAGTCTACTAGCTGGCATTTCTTTTCCATTTCATCCTATACCCTCAAGGACTTGGTGAAATCTTGTTTTTGACACATTTTAAATCTGCAGGGACTACTGTGCTATCAATGTTTACTGCAGGTAGGATGCAGGAGGGTCTCCCTGTTTTCAGATCATTCAAGATCCACCTAGCCCAAACTTTTGTTCTATACCTGTGACAGATCACAGAATCACAGAATGGTTGAGGCTGGAAGGGACCTCTGGAGTTCATCTAGTCCAAGCCCTCTGCTCAAGCAGGGTTACCTAGAGCATGTTAGACAGGATCACGGCCAGGCGGGCTTTGAATATCTCCAGAGAAGGAGACTCAACAGTCTCTCTGGGCAACCTCTTCCAGTGCTCCGTCACTCTCATGGTAAAGAGGTTTTTTCTTATATTCAGGTGGAACTTCCCGTGGTTTGGTTTTTGCCCATTGCCTCTTGTCCTGTCACTTGGCACCATTGAAGAGTCCAGCCCCACCCTCTTGACACCCTCCCTCCAGGTATTTATAGACATTGGTAAGATCCCTCTCAGTCTTCTCTTCTCCAGGTTAAACAGGCCCAGTTCTTGCAGCTGTTCCTAATAGGAGAGATGCTCCAGCCCTCTGATCGTCTTTGTAGCCATGCGTTGAACTCTCTCCAGTAGTTTCATGTCCCTCTTGTCCTGGGGAGCCCAGAACTGGATCCAGTACTCCAGATGTGGCCGCAACAGGGCTGAGTAGAGCAGCAGGATCACCTCCCTTGACCTGCTGACGACACTGTTAGTAATGCACCCCAGGAGACCATTGGCCTTCTTGTCTACAGGGGCATATTGCTGGCTCGTAGTCAACTTGTCATCCACCAGCACTCCCAGGTCTTTCTCTGCAGAGCTGCTCTCCAGAAGGTCAGCCCCAGCCTGTACTGGTACATAGGGTTATTCCTCACTGAGTGCGAGTGTGTGTGTGTTTGTGAGTTTTATCTAAAAGAATGGATACTCATGACTAAACTATTGTGAGTGGATTTCCTATAGGATATGCTCAACGTATGAGGATAACATCAGGTTCAGATTTCTTTAACATCCCATTTGAGTTATCTTTTTATTTTTGTACCTTCCTCATGACAGCCAGGAGTCTTATTCTGTTCCTATGAAGAAAATACAAAGTTAAACTGCTGCTTAGAAATCTACATTTGTATTTTGTCAGGTAGAAAAATAATCTGGATATTGCTATGTATGTGATATCATGGCAAGTGTTAAACAATTTAGGCTAATACATTAATAATGCATTTATATGAGCTTTACTGTCACTTCAACTGGGTATGTTATATATAAAACCTATTTTTCCCCTCACCACCATTACAACACAGTGTTCCTTCCCTTCTCAGACTTGGTCAAGAGAGTTATGTCAGGAATAGAAATAAATTATATAAGGCTGTATGTTGGCCATCTGACAATCTTGTATCTTCCCAGTAGGCACAATACTAACTTTATCCCAGCACAGTGCTCTGGCTAACATGAGTCATCTGATAACCTCCTTATTGTGCATTGACCTTAACCTTGGACAAAAATAAACATAAATTAAATTACAAACCTATATTTGGTACTCTCACACTCTCTTTTTTGTATCTGAAATTCTGAGAAGGGTGACAGACTTGGAGGCTTCACTTTCCTTCTATTCAGCTGTTGTGAAATGGGAGCTGAGTCTCAAAATATATTGTTGCCTTCTGTCTTTTAAAAGTAGCTTGTGGGCCTAATCCTATTTTCACCCAGTTCAGCACTTATGTTGCTCTATTCACTTCAGGTGAATTACATCTGACTGATGCTGGCATAAGTGTGAGCAGGATGGAGTCCAGCTGTCCTTTGTTGGATGTGAAAAATTGCCTTTTTCTCTGAAAGCAGGACCTTGCTTCTAATGTTTAACTGTTTGACTTTTCCTCTGATTATGTTAATGGATGAGAATGAGCTCTATAGTTTTAGGGGAGGGTGTTTATGGTATTTTACCATTCTCCCTGCCTGAAAGACACATGTAAGTTAGAATCTCCAAGAGGAGAATATGGCAGTCTTTGGGGGATTTGGGGCAGACTTTTTGATAGGCTCTTGTCTGGAACAAATCCATTTTGAAGATACAACTCCCTATCCCTTTTCTGYTCTCCAGCTAGAGGTCTCCCTGTTCAGCATTGCTTTTGAGAATTGCCAGCTGAGCAGGTGTCTGCTACATGATACAGAGTGAAGCCACACTACTGCACGTGACTGTAGGCTTATTTAGAGCACTGAACTGAGACAAAGACAACTTCAGCTCTGGTGCTCACTGACTTGCTGTGAGTCCTTGGGAAGTAGCTCAGCTTGCTAGATCTTTTCTTCATCTATAAAATGGGGATCTTCACTAAGGCTGGCCTGTTCTAAAGCTGTGTGATTTTAGGGGGAATATATATTTTTGGTAGTTTGTCTGGAGAAGATAACAGTGGGCTGACTTACAGATAATACTAGTATCCCTCTCACTGATCTGGTCTTTTTGAGGAAATTTTAGAAAAAAAATATATATCTCAGGCTCTGGAGCCATTCAGTTCTGGTTTCTTCTGACGTATACATTTGAAACCTTGCACTGAATAGCGGATGTGAACTCACATTATTCGAAAGACCTGTGAGCTGCTTGCTTTAAGGCAAGCCATGCGCCCTTCATTGTTTTAACTGCATGTTTGTCACATGGGACTGTTTTTGCTCTCCAGTATCTGAAGCTACTAAAGCAGGAAAATAATTAATGAAGAAAGAACAGAAAATATATTACTTTTTAACATGCATTTTCAAGTACCTTGTGCACAGGATCCTTAAATGATTCAAAAATATTTTCACACATAAATTTACAAGGATGCCTATTTCTATGACCAGAGAATAATCCTATAAATAAACGCAGGCCTACAACCAAATACGTGCATGCAAACATGCATRCATATACTTAGAGACTTGTACAAATCCTATAATTATTTGGTCTTAATARCAAATCCTACAATAATTTGGCCTGATTATCTGGACAGTGTAGAGCTGAATCTGACAATATTTCTAAAGGTAATTCCAAAAGTTTGGGTGAAAGACATTACTGACACATGGGATAATTACTTCTTAAAAGACTCTTCAGAAATAGGGACTTGCAGACAGTTCTAGCAAACTTACAGTGCTAAATCTGAGTTGACTGAGTTTAACATAGAAAGAGGAGATGGTTATGTTCTGAAAAAGAGCCTACTCACTTAATTTGTACTTGAACTATGCCGGAATGAAAGAATCCTTTCATATGAAATATTCAAACTCAATAAAAACTTTTATTTTACATGAATCCTGACATACTCATCTCCTGTCACTTTACTAGTAAAATGTTTCCCTCCTTTAGAACTCTGTCAGAGAATCCTTGTACTTAGAAGAATGTTCTCTTTAATGTCAATCAGTTTTGGAGGATTTGTGCATTTCAGTTTCAAAAAATGWTTAATGATTCAGAAATGTATTCATTTTGAATGTTGAAAGTAAGAGACCTTAAAGAGTGTGGTCTTTAGAAATGACAAAAACCTGTTTTGAAAATTAGACCTTCTTTTCCAGTGTGTACCAAAAAAGCAAAGTAAACAAAGGCAACAGTTGTTTTTGGAGATGTACTAATGAGCTCCTGCATAAGTTCTTCAGTTACTTTGGCAAATAAGGTTCTTTATGTCTAGGATAAGAACTTGAACTTGAGACTCTTGAGTGTTTTAGTTCTGTAGTAAGTATAGAAGGAAAACGTAAGTTCCTTTGTTTTTCCTGAGTAGGCATTTGTATGATTCTTGAAAAATCAATGAGATATAGTGCTTGGAAGCCCTTAAGGAATTCCCTAATGTGGTTCTGCTTTTGCAKTTAATGGCAACCACTTGGGAACAGCAGAGAAAGAAATGCACTTTGTGATGATTCCTACCTTTTCTTTTTCACCCATTTATCTGAACTGCAGTATTAGTCTCTGCCTCTTTTATGTGCAATACACTCATCATGATCTTGCAGCACACTAATTCTGATCCTCAGAAGTGTTTAGGTCTTCAATAAGACCTTATTATGAATGCTCCCTTTCATAATACCCTTGAAAACAAAGGCTGCTSTTGTTGAGCTCTGGAGAAAGCCCCGACTGGTCAGGGGGCTTTAAATAACTGTGCATCTAGGTTATATTTTTTGTTCAAATTTGTGTCTGATAAAAGAGCCTAGTCCGTTAGTTCTGATCCAGGATCAAAATCTGCACAGATAGGTTATCATCTTGACAGTGGCTGAACAGAATCTTCCCAGTGCTCTGTGGGCCAGTTTGATCTCAGTTATCCTAATGTTGACTCACAATAATACTGATGGTTACACTGAATTTCTGCTTGTTTACCCAAGGATAATCAATATCACTTATTAAGAACCTGAATGATTCTGTACTGAACCCTCCTTTACTTGTCTTCCTGAGCATCAAAAACGGTGATAAGACACCCTTGAGGGCTGGGAATTACATTTTAACCAGGGTTTATTGGGAATCTTCTGTTAGAGCAGTTTTACAATGACAAATGCATTTTGCCMAAGACTGAAGTTTTATAGGCAGAAAGCATTTTTATTTCCTCCCACCTTCCTATAGGATGAGTGAAGTAAAGGATCCTTGGTTGCCTGCTCAGAAAGCTCCAGCTTCAGTGGAACAGTGAAATTCAAAAGCACTTTTCAAGTGGCTGGTGGCATAACACCAACCTCTCCACCTGCTCTTTTTAGTAGCCATTCACAGAATCACAGAATAGTTGAGGTTGGTAAGGACCTCTGAAGATCATTTAGTCTAACCCCCGTGCTCAAGCAAGGTCACCTAGAACACATTGCACAGGATCATATCTAGGTGGGTTTGAGTATCTCCAGGGAAGGAGAATCCACAGCCTCTCTGGTGGGAGTGGTCCACTGCTCTGTCACTTTCACAATAAAGAAGTTCTTCCTCATATTCAGGTGGAACTTCCTGTGGTTCAGTTTGTACCCATTGCCTCTTGTTTTGTCGCTTGGCACCACTGCAAAGAGTCCAGCCTCATCCTCTTGACACCCTCCATTCAGGTATTTGTAGACATTAAGATCTCCTCTCAGTCTTCTCTTCTCCAGGTTAAACAGGTCCAGTTCTCAGCCTTTCTTCTTAAGAGAGATGCTCCAGTCCTCTGATCATCTTTGTAGCCCTTCATTCTGGCAGCCAGGGACCAGGAAGGAGAAGAAGAAGAGAGGCACAGAGGCCAGTGCAAGGTTTCAAACATATACGTCAAAAGAACTCCTGAGAAATTCTCTTTTCTCTAGAAGCAGCCATGGAAAATGGGGGAAGAAGAAAAGAGAAAAGGACATAAACTCCTTATTGACATGCAGTTATGCAAAATTTTCCCCAGTGCATTTCTGAAGCAGAGAACTAAGAAAAAGCAGAGGCCAGGCTCATGGTGTTTCTGGAGTTATGATTTGGCTGGATCTAAAAGATCAGATGGGTTCATCTGACATGAGGCAGGAGTAGTCTTGTGCAGCTTGACTTTGCCTRTTGCTGCAGTGCTCTTCCTCAGCTAGTACCATCTACGATTTTCTGCATAACTCAGGAAGAAACAGCAGATGAGACCTCTCCTTATAGCACTGTAAGGCACGGCAACTGATATCTCTATTAGTATAAGCTGGATAGCCTTACACATGATTGAAATAACATTGGAAGCAAATCATTTTAATGGGTTTTCAAAGCACTGCTGTCCTAATAAAACAGGCAGAGGAATGAATCTCAGGTCAGTATTGCTCATAGTAGATGTCAAGGAGATTGGAGAGAAAGCAGTCCTGTTTCAGAATGTGTAAATGCCTTGTACAAATGTCTGCTAAGGGACCCCTTCTGAGTAGAAAACAGTCTGATCTATACCGTGTTCATTTGGGATGTGGATATACCYGCTTGGTAGAAAGCAGTGGTTGACTATAAAAAGACTGTGCAGGAGCCCTCCTTAGAAGGCTGTGGAGATCTTTTTCTTGTTTAATCTTCCTTTCACATGGTTTGAGGTGCCTCCATTGAGCATTCTACTAGACTACAAGGGTCCTTGTGGCCTTGGCATCAGGTGTTGCAATTATCTCAGTATCTTTGTCCACAGATTTATTGTTCACTTTGGGCTCACAAAAATAGATTGGATTCTTAAGACTCCATTCCAATAATCAGCTCTGACGACAGCTCAAAATGCTTTACAAAATGAAATACAGTTAAAGCTATTTCTGTCCTGAGCTGATTTGTTTTTTTTTCTATTCTTAAATATTAATAGCAATGTCTCTACAAAAGATCTGAAATTCAGAATTCCACATCCACCAGCCATTTAGTCAAAGCGTTCCTCAAATTAGGTGCCATTTATGCTAAAGGGGAGCTTCTCAGCTGAGTAAAAACTGCAGGATCAGGATCACTATTATGTGGAATGGTTCCCTTGAGAAAAATCCTAGAGAATCTACTCCTCGGAAACTACTGGAAATGAGGGGGATTTTTTTTTGTTTTTAAAAGCCTGAAATACTTGATTTATTTTCAGATGTCCGGCAATTTATCAAGCTGCTTCAGGGATATTTAAGCTCTTTGTACAATCAAGTGAGGTTGCTTGTTTTTCATCCAATATCAAGATGTCACAATAGTTTTGATCACACAGACCTGACAGTTAAGCAGTTTGCTTAATTGGCACTGGCTTAATTGGAGTCACATTTGGAAATACTTATTTCTCAGGGTTTGGCTGATCTACTGTACAAATAGGATGTAACAGAAAAAGTTTAGGAGATTATATTTTTGTAAAGAAACTCTACTTCCTAAAAATCAGGGGCTACTGAATCCAGAGTTTTAGAAAAAGTCAATGTATCACGATGTGAGCAAACGAAATTGAAATGTGCATTTTTCAGGGTAGTGTAATTGAAATACAGCAGCTCTCCATGATACAAGTTAAAAGCAACTTCSATGACAAATTTAAACTTCTCTTAATTTTTTTATCAAATAATTTAGGGATTTTTCCACGGTGACTTTTTGACTCCAGTAAGAGCAAAATCTGGAATGGAAGAAATTCTATTCTGAGCAGGAATCTTGCTGAAAAGCTATGGGAGAGACTTTATACATTTTTCATAGAAAGTAATAAAATATTTATTCCTTTTAGTGTCTTAGATGAATATTATAAAAAAAATCAGAACTGAGGCAAAAGAACAGCATTACTTAGCCACAGCCTCTTTGTTACTTGTTATTAAAAGGATGTTCGATATTTTCTAGAGGAAAAAGGACTTTTGTAGTTCTGGTTATTAGACTGCAAAAAATTAAAATCTATTCAGTCTTGAGAGAGAGAATAGGTGTTGTAAGAAGATTTGCCCTCCTTTCTTTCCCCTGTCTTTTAAAGAAACAAGAATCAGCATTATAAGAAAAGGTTTTGTTTGACACTTTTATGAACACATTCCTTGTGCTAGAATAGCACTTTTCAAGATTGCTTATCAGAAAAAGCKTCATGAAAGTTAGGGCCCAACTCCTTGGTCACTGACATGCTGAGATAGCTTTAYTCCCTTTGAATAATCCCAAAGAGGTTAGCAGGATTCCGTAAGCCAATTAAAGTTGCTTACATGGCTATCCCTAGGGATAATACCCAGGTTACTATATATGGCTTCTCATGAGTACAAGACTGTGTAATATTTGCCTGTTGCAGCAATCATCCATTGKGTGTTGACATGTTCACAGTGAGCTCTGATCTAGCAAGGACATACAAGTTCATCTGCATGTATATCTCATCAAACTTTGAAGGATGATCTAAGAAAGTCTATTTTTTATTTGCAGACAGCTTTTGTCTGTTCAAGATTTTTTCTTTTTTCTTTCTTTCTTTCTTTCTTTCTTTTCTTTTCTTTTCTTTTCTTTTCTTTTCTTTTCTTTTCTTTTCTTTTCTTTTCTTTTCTTTTAAAGTGTGGTGCTGCTGCTATTCCTCCTCACCTCAGAATGCATCTGGGGAGCTGAGTCTTGGTTTGGCAGACATTAGGAAACTGTTGGATGTAAGTGAATAGGACAGCTCTACTATGAGAGCTGTCATGGGAAAGAGTATGATTCATTGCTTTAAGCATTACAGAGCTCAAATACTAGGTACATCTCTACAGTTTGGCACCAGAATTAGTAGAGCTTGTTTTTTCCCTTTACTCTTGTTTATCCTGAAACACTTCCTCCCCTTTTAAACAACCTTTGCTGAATGCCTCAAATTGATCATATTCCAGTCAGATAATTGGGTACTGTGCAGTAGACATGGCCTGCAAGATCTTGGAGCTTAGAAAATATACCCTTCCCTTGGAACTCCTTTTTCTCTAGGAAGTTTCATAATAAAATTATCTCAGATCAGCTTCACAGATTACTGATATGGCTTTACTATTCCTAATGCTTAAACTTGTGATTCTACCAACCTCCAAGTCTTGAAAATCCCTAATATTGGAAGACATATATCAGAAAGATTTGTAGTGTAGCTCTCTACTTCCATTGCTGTGTAACATAATTTTCAAGATTCAATATACTGTAGGAAAATAGTGTTATATAGCGTGAGGAAAGGGTGACAGTTTTGTTTTCTTTGTACTGCACATTTAAGCACGAGCGGCTGCTTATGAGATGGGGTTACTGTGGACTTTTATTGTAGAGATGGATACATTTCTTTTTCTGTATATATTTATTTATTTATTGCTAAATTGTTGAATGATAGGTTCATGTAGTTTGGAATTGACCTCCAGGGGTCATGTAGTCCAATTTCTTGTTGAAAGATAGTCCAGTTACATCAAGTAGCCTTGTCCAGTCAAAGCTAAAATCTCCAGGGACAGAGATTCCACAGCCTCTCTGGGCATGTGTTCCACTGTTTGATCATCCTCACAGTGATTTTTTTTCCTGATACCAATTTGAAATTTCCCATGTTCTTACTTACATCCATTACTTCTTGGCCTTCCRCAGCGCATGTCCAAAAAGAGGTTGTCTTCTTCCTCTTTGTACTTTTCCACTAGTTGGAGTCATCAATAAGATCTTGAGTCTTCTCCTCTCCAGGTTGAACAAACTCCACTCCCTCAGCCTCCCCTTCTACATTATGTGCTCCAGTCCTCTCACCATCTTAGTGGCCATTCTTTGAACTCAATGTGTCAGTGTACTTCTTGTACTGGAGAACACTAAACTGGATGCAATACGCTGGCTGTGGTTTTATAATTGTCAAAGGGAGGRGGAAAACTACTCTCCTCACCCTGATCACTACTCTTTTGCTAATACATTTTGGGATGTGGCTGGTCTTTGCTGCAAGGGCACACTGCTATGTAGCGTTTAATTTTTGTCCCATGAGAACTGCAGGTTCTTTTCTGCAAAAAGTTGCTTTCTCTCCAGTTCATACCAAAGCTACACTGTTGCATAGGTTCATTCCATTCCAGAGTAGGACTCTGCACCTTGCCTTCTTAATAACTAATTAATTAACTCAACAAGATTCCTGCTGGCTCATTTCTGCAGACTGTCAGGGTCTCTCTGAGTAGCAGCCCTTCCTTTCAACATCTCAGCTGCTTTCTCCAAATGGTTATCATTCACAGCCTTCCTGAGGACACAATCCTTCCCATCATATAGGTTATGAATAAAGATGCTAAACATTTATTGGTCCAAATATGGATACATGTGGAACACTGCCAGTTGGCTGTCAGCTGAATTTTGTACTTCTGATGACCACTGCCTAAGTCTGATGATCCAGTCAGGTTTTGACCAATCTTATCATCCAGTCCTTATCTCGCTAGTTTGTCTGTAAGGGGATCAGGGAAGACAGTATTGCTGGTAAAACCAAGGTAAATGATATCCACTGTCCTCTTCTCCAGTGAGTCTTTTCATGACAAAAGGCAGTAAGATTGGTCAGATACGATTTGTCTTTGGCTGCTACTAATCACTTTGTCCTTCATGTGGCTAGAAATGGCTTCAAGCAGGATTTGCTCCATAACCTTCCCAGGGACTGAGATAAAACTGATTGGCCTGCAGTTACCTGAATCTCCATTCTTGAAAATGCGTGATATGTCTGCCTTTCAGTCATCAGGAACCTCTTCCTGGTCCCCATGACCTCTGAAGGTGATATAAAGTGGCCTTTTAGTGACACTGGCTGCCTTTGTCAATACCATCAGATGCATCCTGTCTATCTCACGGCCTTGTGTATGTCTAGTTGGTTTAAGTGCTCCTGTACTCCATCCATCTTCCTCTAATGTGGGTAATGCTTCATTTCTACAGATTCTGAAACTAGGTTCAGTGTCCTGAAAGACCTGAGGTCAAGCTTTACCAGTAGCAACCAAGGCAGGAAGAAAAAAAAATCCTCCAAAAACAATGAGTACCTGTCTTGTTCTTGACATTTACCCCGTCTCATTTAGCGATGGGATCATATATTTGTTAGCCTTCCTTTTGCTGACAATGTACTTATAGAACCAATTTCTATTGCCCTGAGATCTGAAATAGACTGGAAGCTTGTGGTTCTCCAGTAGTTTCAAAATACCCAAGAGTGAATGGAGATGTTTATTTTGAATGGATAATTGCTGCCAGACGTGTTACCCTCACTTTACCAATAGTCCTCTGCAGTTTTTTTTATCGAGCTCCTCTGCAATGTCCCACTGACTTTCAGCAGTTTTCATCCAAGGAAAGAGATGGTTCATGCTGCAGGGTTGGTGCTTACATCTGTTTCTTATTATTTGCTTCACATGCAAAGATCATCTTGTTGTTCCAATAGTCAAGAGGAGGAGAAGTGATTTCTTTATAGCAATTCAGATGGGAGGAACGTGTGAATGGATTTAGTGTGTGTACTATTCTTTGTATATTCAGTTCCTCTGCTGGGGTTTAATTGGATTTAGTGTCTGTTTGGTTTAAAGTCAATGAAAAAAGTCATGCAATATTGTCACGAAATACCATGACCATGCTACTCTTATCTTAGAAGAGTCTGTTCCTCCCTGTTCTTGCTAGAGGGCTTCTTGATGATCTTAAGACTGTTCAGATTGCATTTTAATGCTGACTGTCTACCTCAGGGCTGATTTGTTCTTTTGTTTTTCTTTGGAAAGCTTCTGCAAAAGCAAACAAAGACTTTATCAGACTGCCTCTGAAATAAATTTTGGGGAAAATGTTTTGTTTTGCATGTCATAAATTATTACACTCATTTTGTTGTAAAGTGCTACTACTTTTTGAGTTAAGATGGAAAATTTGTCATGGAGATTGTTCTGTGGTAATGATGTGCTTTTTGCCATTCTTGAAGAAATCTACTCAAATGTATTTCCCTACAACTTTTAGAGATTTGTCAGAGATTTGCTGCTAAAATCCCTGAGGAATTCATCACTCTGAGAACACCAATTGTTTCTGTTTCAATGACAGGAGCAGTAGTGACTAACCAAGACCTTGGTGCTCCTGCCTTTCTAGGAATAATATGGTAGCAGATGCTAGAACTGAGTCTCTCTGAAACTCTAAATACCTGCAGGCAGGACACAGAAGTAGGAGGCTGCTTGTTTCAAATGTAGACAATGGAGTGGAATGAAGGAATAAAGAGCCTGAGATAAGAGAAGAGAAGCAATGCAAAGGATAGTGAAGATCTACAGGTCAGGGCAGCCAGGTATGAGGTTGAGGGATACAGTATTTATATGGATAGGAGGATGATAATACCAGCTAGAAAGTATTAGAGCTACCATTGGCAGCATATGCAATCTGAGTGCAGCTGGGACTTCTAGTGACARATTCTGTAGCCCAGACCAAAATCATCTTCCTCACTATACATTTGGAAGAACCAGCACTGCTGAAAAAGTCACTTGCACACAACTACATGACAGAAACCAAATGACACAGCATGATTTTAAAGAACTGCTTGTCATTTTGGGCATAATTTCATTCTTTTGCATGGAAGGGGTCTCTGTTGACACATTTTGAATATGAGCGACTGAGTCAATACTAAGATAAAAGGATTAGGAACAGAAGGAAGTAGAAAATGAAGTAAGATGAGAGCACTGAACTGAAAAGGCTAGAAGGGGATAAAAGGTGGGAATAGGAGGAGGAGATATGAGCAGAAGCCAAGGCATCGGATGGTAGAATAAACATAATCCTTTGGGATTTGGGATTTGGGATTGTAGGATAGAAATAAATTAAGAGATAGAAATGGAATTATGGAGTGCAGAAGCAAAAGAGGTTGAATAGAATCAGAAGTGTAGAAAGTTGAGCTGCAGGGTGGACAAAGATCTCTAAGAAGCTACATCTCTAAGAACCTGCATTTGAACCTAATATTTGTAAGTCTCAATAATTTTGAATTCTCTAGCAAATAGCTTTGAAACTYTCTGGCAAGGTGTATACCTCCACCTTCCTCTGGCGATGGGTCTGCATACTGCTGTTATCTTCAGTCTCATTTATTCAAATGAATGAGCTCACATGGCATAGGGTTGTGCTGTCAGCCTAAAAATTGTGATCTGATGACAGGCCAGAATATTTTTCATCCTGTGATAATTGGAAGAGGGTCAGAAAGAGGGAGATGCTTCATAATTTGGAAAATTATCTGAATGTGGGAAGAGATATCACCCTTGAAAGATAGGAAGGAGGAGATGGGGGTAACATAGGAGTCACAGGGCAGAGAATTGGAAAGTTCAGGATAAGATGGAGTGATCAGGAAATCCAGAAAGTCAGGAAATGGTAAGAAGTTCTGCATATGATAGACACAAATCTAGAGACCATTTTGGGGTAGTTCAATTTTGGCATACTTATCTTGAGATACCCTTAGTTTTGGATTTTCTGAGAAAATGCTGCATATCTGTGATTTTGCTGCAACTGTACTGCTGAACACATCAAAACCAGCAAAAGAGAGCTAGAGGGAAAACAGAGGCATACCTGAAAGGTGCACACACATTCAGAGGTACTAGATCTTGTACTCCATTGTACGTAACACATCCAGGGAACTGCTGTGCCACAGATTGGTAAGACCTGGCTTATTACCAGGTGTATTACCCCTTGAGCTTTTGGACCAGGATATGAGCCCAGAATCAGGTGTCCTGCTGTGTTAGACCCAGCAACAACTTTTGCCATAGAGCTATCAAGGTGGTTTTATGCATCTTGGAATTAGTGACCAATATGGTCTGGGGGAGAATGGGGTCATCCTTAACTCTTGAACTACAGCAACATGTCAGACTTGAGCTTGAAGGTGTAAACAAAGCCACCACTTCAGAGACAGGCTAAGCAGCACCTTTAGCTGGCACTGGTCACGGGGTTTTGGTCTCAGATGTAGCAACCAAGACACTCTGCAGAGAATATTGTTATATTGTGGCATTGCTTACTGGAATACTGCTTCGGGATTCATTCCTTGTCCCTCCCTAGCATCTCTGGATCCTTCTCATCTTTCTTCTCCAATTTTGCTAGTTATGTACCATTGTAAGATGCTAACCCAGCTGGATCAGCATGGAGACTGAATGGTGGCAGCTGGCGTACCCTCTTAATATAGAAGTGAGGGRTGTGGCTGCACGGGGAGTATGATGCGGATGGATTTGGGAAGAGGCTGTGTGCAAAAAAGGTTTTAGCTACATGTTGCAAAGGCTTGTGGGATTGATGCCGTGCCTGAGGTGCAGCGTAAGTACACAGATGGAAATACAGAAACTTACTAAGGTCTTTCAAGAGCAAATGCAGAGAGCATATAGCAGCCTGGGTGCCAACGATGAGATGGCCTGCAGTAGCAGCTGAGCAGACAGGGCAGGCATGGCTGGATGGGGCTGCAGCTTGTGTAAGGCAGCTAAGCTAGCTTCAACACTGCCAGCTCAGGTCCTGTGAACAGCAGAGCTGTGGTAGTGTGGAACTTTTGCGTGGGCCACAAAATCATTTTGTGAGCCCTTACAGAGCTCCCCACTGCYTCTGCTGTGCTGTTAGCAGCGCTTGGATCTTGCTAATTCAAACGTAGTGCAGGATGAGCTGAATCACAGCAGTGATTGCAATGTAGACAAGCCCTGTATCCTCTTATAAATCTCCTGAATCTTTCCATCTCTCTCAAAAGCTGTTTTTTAAAGAATTTCTCAATAGTTAACCATGCGAATGAATAAAACATAATAATGATTCAAAGAATCTTGAGAATGAATAGTTCATCATAATAACTGAAAAAGGAATCTTGGTAAAAAACGTTTTACTATTACAAAGACAAATACTGTTTTTATTTTAATGAAAAGGTATATTCTCCATAAAGAGTCTTTTTCATGTGGTTGCCATTCTATAATTATGTATAATAGAAAAGAAAAACATGTTTCCCTGTGCAAGAGCTATCTTCACATAAATGAAAAATGTATTTYCTTGTACAACAGCTACCTTCAATGCTAATGATTGAGGAAGACTTTGAGCTAAGTACCAAGCACCATATGAATTATATTCACATCTTCCCTGAAGACAGCCCTAATGAGCTGGTCAAAATGTCCTAAACCTGAAGTAAAAGAATATTGCCAGCTTAGTTAGACAGGAATCAGGACAAGGGATAGAGAGGAGAATGTTTTGCTTCTAGATCTGTGCAGCTAAGAGATGGTGTRGGCAAAGCATACAGCTTGCAGCTAGCAAAGGCATCAGACGCTATGATAATAAAAGTCTAGTCAATAATAATTAGCACTGACACAGGACTTTCAAGAGAAAGATGCATTTTTCCCCTGGGAAGGAGGGAAGCAGCATCACCTATTAGCCCCATTTGCAGAGGGAGAAAGTGAACTACACTGAGTTTAGAATGCTTTCAGATGCCTGGTATGATAGAGAAGGAGCAAGCTACAGGTTTCCCAAGGCAAAAGGACTGGAAGTCTGATTGTCTGTGAAACGCAGTGTTGCATTCCAGGAAGACTGAATGCTGATTGTGTGCTGGTAAACAAAAAATGGGTAAATTCACCTGTTTGGTACCTAGCAGCAGTGGCAAACTCTATCCACCTAAATGAGAAGAGAGAAACGGTATTTACCTGTGTCTTTCCCCAGCTGCATTATTTACTGTGAGATAAGCTGTCTCCAGCTGGATGGTCAGACACCACTGACAACCTCGGAGTATGGCAATAACACTTATAAATGGAGGCGTGTGAGCCTCAGGCACGGAATGACTTGCACAAGGTCAACTAGAGCCCACAGCAGGGACAGGAACATTAGCGAGGTATCATGGGTCCAACATTTTAGTGGCGAGTACTGACCGGAGCTGGTGCCGTTTGAAACACTGTATTGGGGGTTGGCTGAAAGGGAGGAATGGGGAGCGGAGAAGGGCCTGAGGGGGGCCACCTCCTGGATGAGCTGTTGCAAGGCTTCTGGCCGGCGAGCTGCAGCCCGCCCGGGGGCTGGAGCGGGGAGGAGCACTAGTCTCAGCGCATGTCGACAGGTGTGTGTGGGTGCGTGTATCTGTCTGTAGCTGAGGGTGTCTGTGCTCGCGCGTGCGAGTGTCTGTGTGTGTCTGTGTGCCTCTCCATCTGCCTCTGCRTAGCCGTGTGTGTGTGTCTGTGTGTGCGCGCTTGTGTGCGCGCCCGCGCTTGTATCTCTCCCTCTCTCTTCCTCCGCCTCCTTCTTGTGTGTGCGCGTGTGTGTGCGGCTGGGACGGCAGAGCCAGACGCGCCGAGCAGCAGCGCGCTGCCCTAGCGCGAGGCAGAGCGAGCCGGAGCCAGAGCCAAGTCRGAGCCGAGCGGGAACCGCCCGGGGCCGGCAGCAGCGAGGAGCCGCCGGGCCGGCGCGGACGCAACAGGCAGGGYGCAGGGCGCTGGGCGCGGAGTGCAGGGCACGGGGAGGCTCGGCGGCGGCTGCCGGTCGGATGGCCACGCACGGCCTCGCTGCCTCCTGAGGTAGAGGCGCGCCGGGCTAGGCTTCCCCGCGGGCGGTGGACAGTGGGGCGGCATGCGGGCAGAGGAGGCTCTGGCGCTGGCGGGTCCGCGGGTGGGTGACGGCGGCGAGAGGGAGACAGACACAATGGGAGAGGAGCGTAGCAGCGGCAGCTGCTGCAGCAGCGAGCGGCTGGTGATCAACATCTCAGGACTGCGGTTTGAGACCCAGCTGCGGACCCTCTCCATCTTCCCTGACACGTTGCTGGGTGACCCCAACCGCCGGGTGCGCTACTTTGACCCACTCCGCAATGAGTACTTCTTTGACCGGAACCGGCCCAGCTTTGATGCCATCCTCTACTACTACCAGTCTGGGGGGCGGCTCCGCCGGCCAGTCCATGTGCCCCTGGACATCTTCCTGGAGGAGATTCGCTTCTACCAGCTGGGCCAGGAGGCCATTGAGACCTTCCGGGAGGATGAGGGCTTCATACAAGAGGAGGAGAAGCCCTTGCCACAGCATCACTTCCAGCGCCAGGTCTGGCTGCTCTTTGAGTACCCTGAGAGCTCGGGGCCAGCCCGGGCCATTGCTATTGTCTCTGTGCTGGTGATTCTCATTTCCATTGTCATCTTCTGCCTGGAGACCCTGCCTGAGTTTCGCCAGGAACCCAAGGGGGTCCAGCCTAGCTTTGGAGAGGCGGCACTGCCTAGTGATGATATGCTGCTTCTGCTGCCACTGCCACCACCAAGTGGGACCCCATCGCCCCTGCGCCCTGCTGCTGGCACTGGCCCCTTCTTCACTGACCCCTTCTTCCTCATTGAGACCCTGTGCATCATTTGGTTCTCTTTTGAGCTCCTCGTCCGCTTCTTTGCTTGCCCCAGCAAGCCCGAGTTCTCCCGCAACATCATGAACATCATTGACATTGTGGCCATCATCCCGTACTTCATCACCCTGGGCACTGAGCTGGCCCAGCAACAGCAACAGAAGCAGCAGTCCGGAAGCAGTAGCAACAATGGGGGCCAGCAGCAAGCCATGTCCTTGGCCATCCTCCGAGTTATTCGCCTGGTTAGGGTCTTCAGGATCTTCAAGCTCTCCAGGCACTCCAAGGGGCTGCAGATCTTGGGTAAGACTCTCCAGGCCAGCATGAGAGAGCTGGGCCTGCTCATTTTCTTCCTCTTCATTGGGGTGATCCTCTTCTCCAGTGCTGTCTACTTTGCGGAGACTGATGACCCTGACTCCCTGTTTACCAGCATACCTGATGCTTTTTGGTGGGCGGTGGTGTCCATGACCACTGTGGGCTATGGGGACATGTATCCCATGACAATTGGTGGTAAGATTGTGGGCTCCTTGTGTGCCATTGCAGGCGTGCTCACTATTGCCCTACCTGTCCCTGTCATCGTGTCCAACTTCAACTACTTCTACCACCGAGAGACTGATCATGAAGAGCAGTGCCAGTACACACATGTCACCTGTGGCCAGCAGCAGTCCCCCTTCTCTGAGCCTAAGAAGGGAGACAGTAATCCGTCTCTCAGCAAATCTGAATTCCTGGAAGCAGAAGACCTGGAGTCCATGAAATATTCCAATTTCATTTCTCCGAACAACCAGGCTTATAAAGAGAAGAAAATGCTGACAGAGGTTTAATCAGTTTTGTTATCCTGAATCCAGACATAGAGCTGCAAGCTGCTGCACAGCCGTCTTCCCACTAGCAGCTGGATCTATTCAGCATTTACATGCCACACTGTGAACTGTGATACTGTAAACAGAATGATTGTGATAATGGGCTCTCCTGTCCTAATTTGCTGTTTCTCATTACTTTGTGCCATCGGAAATGTTCTTATTTTATTCTGTGGAGTGCTAGCTATCATCCTCCACTTCCTCATGATTTCTCTTTTTGTTTTTCTGAAGACTGCTTTAATCCAATATTAATTCTGAAGGTTAACCTTTCTAGTCTACTGGCAAAAAAGTAGCCCTTGCCACCGCTTCAGCTGAAGGATTAGGCATGGAATAAACAGTTTAAGGGTCTACAAACATCTGGCTCAAGCTCTGCCCTTAGTTTCTGTGGCAGCACAGTGACCTTGGCTGCAGGATCAGTCATGCCTGCCATGCCATTGTCTTTGAATAATGGAAATGCTGTAGCCAGCATCACAGTGAGTTCTGCAGCTGTAGGGGAAAGTCAGCAGATGCCTTCTTCCTTTGCAACCCTTAGCACTCTAAAAATCCTGTGGTTTTGTGTTTTGAAAAAAAGTGCATAGATCTAAAATCTCTTAGTTGCCTGTGACCAGATATTGTATTTCGAAAGCAGATTTTAAAATCAACAGGCTTGATGATGATTCTCTGTGTTTTAAGCTTATTTCAGTCTTATTTATGTCAGTTAATTGGCATTTATAATACCAACTTAATCTTCATAGTGGTAAGTGGCTTCTGATGTAAGACACATCTGAGAAAAATCATTCATTATCTCCACAGTTTTTCTCCACACAATAGTGTTTAATGAGATGTACTTTGTGCTTCAAGTATCTAGTTCTGTATTCAGACATGTGAGAGCAATTGACTCCACTGGGTTTTTACTGAAAGGTTTGTATAGCTGAGGGAAGTTTGCATGTTGGTATAATTCTGTTGTTGAGACACCTCAGCTGCAGACAGTTGCACCTGTGCTAACTGAAGATTGCACTGGTTTAACTGGCTGCAGGCATAAATTGCCCCATGATAAGCATGTCAGCATTAGAGATATAGATCAGCAATGAACAATTTTTCCAAAGCCATCTGCACAAGCCCAACAGCGTATCTCAGATCTTTCAAGTGAGAAAAGAGCTAACTTTGATGAGATGCTTTTGTTTGATCTAGCCAGTTTTATATATTTCTTAGACAAAAGGCACAGCAATGTCTTTTGCATGCACTAGGTCTTTATGAGAGCAACTTATGCTAGCAACACAAAATGCATACCTTGGCCTCGCATGTGGGATTTGTCAAGGGGCCACAGTTATGCATCTTAAATGCATCTTAAATGATGTTCTAGATCATTTCATTTTTTAATCAACTCTGCCTTATACCTGAATTTAAAATGTCTCCAATGCTGCCAGTGGGTGAGAAGGGGAAATGGATGCTTTCTGATTCCACCGGTAAATTTTACAGGAAATGTCTTTTGTCTCCTTTATCTAAATGTATATTCTGCATTCACATATGTGCATGAGTATAAAAGCAAAGGCAGCCATTAATGACTTCGCACTGTATACGTGTATTAGAGTGCATTACGTATTGCAAGTGAAACATAATACATAAAATAGACATAAAGTCAAGATGCAAAATATAAAGAATGCATTTTATGTATATGTATATATTATGCTTTACAACCATAAGGCTAAGAATGCTAAAGGCATATCCTTTCATATAGTCAGAACTAGCAGGGTTATGAAATGGGATCTATTTGCATATTTCTTACCCAGCTTATTTTTGTTGCCTTGAGATCTGGCTGCAAGCCTACAGTGCTTTTATTGTGGCTTTCCTCATCTGGGCCCTGATCACATGGTAAAGTTGTTTGTGCAGATCCGAAGTGCTGCATTTCTCCAGAGTCCCCTTGTCTTCTCAAAGGCTTTTGGATGCATGGGGATTTCCCTTGGGGTCAATGCATAACTGTAATTTTGAAACCTTTGCTTTCTGTCTCGCTGAAGTCAGTAGCAAAATGCCACTTGTCTTGGTTACTGCAGGACAGTCTGGGAGACCCATTAGTGGGATGTTGTGTGTGGCAGGAGTTTGCCTGAATAAACACAGCAGAATGCAACTTCTAGGGCCACCTCCGCAGAGATAGATAAGAGCCTAATTATTCTGTGGTTCACTGGGACTGAGGCAAATGTCTAGAAGGATCTGAACCTTGAGACTCATTCTGCATCCCTTAAAGCATGTAACCAACCTCTGGATAAGTAATCCTGGTAAATCAGTGGGTCTCAGGAAGGATTTGCAAGGTGAATTTGGTGATTTTATGTAAAAAGTTGTCATGGTCTCTCAATTATTTCAGTGAAAAGCTATTGTTTTTAGCTGTGTTTCAAGTTCATGATAATGAAATCTTTTTGTGCACAAGAGAATGAGTTTTCTTCAAATTTTATGTGATTCTAGCAAAAGAACTTGCTGTTTAGGATACTCCCTTCCTAAGAGTATATCAAGACTCCTGCTATCTCCTAGCAGAAAGCGCATGTTTGGGTGGTTTTATTCTTGAGCATATCAGCTGATAAAAGTTTCCTCAAAGTAAAATATAAAAAAAATGAGGTTAAGCACAAGTTCAGGAGAGGGCATGAAGCACATTGAACCTACGTCAGAAAACTGCTGTGCCTGTTTTTTCCCTTGGGCCTGACCCCATTACCCCTGCCAGGCAGGCTCTTTCCCTTCTAAGAAAAGATTGTTCTCCTGACCAGCATAACAAACAACAAAAAAAGATGTGAGACAAATTACTGATAGCATAATCACAGCATCTCTTGTAAAGATGCTCTTGTAAAGAGATCTCTTGCTCTCAGCTGTGAGATTCTAGCTGGAGTGTTTGTGGCTTTTAAGAGTCTCGAAAGACACACACTTGCCCACATACAATGCTAGTATGAAGGAACCAAACAGGCAACTTTGTGCAGTTTTTGCAATTCACATTTTCAGCACTGAAAAGAACATGTAAATGAAAATGTATAAAACGGGAATAAAGTTTGTTCCTTGGGTATTCTGTGTTAGAGCTAAGAGAAATACAAAAAGCAAACAGAAGCCCAGAAGTGCTAACCTAACCTAGGGGCTTCCATTTAGACATGTAGATCCCTCTCTAAAAATTTCCTGAGAAGAAGTAGAGTGAAGTTCCATTGGCTTCAATAATACTGGGGATACTGCATTTCTAGAATTTGGCATTTTTATTACGGAGACTTTTTTTTTTTTTTTTTTTTTTATGGCTGAGGTGATCTAAGAGCACATATGTCATTGACTTTATATAGAGATGGTGTCACCAAATCACATAGGTGCTTTCCAAAATCTCACCTCAGATTGTCAGCCCATAGAACTCACTTCTGGATGTTTGAAATACAGAACTGTCTATCTTTCAAGTTATTTCCTTCTTAAGGCAGAACAAATCTTTGTGAAGCAAAGCAGGCATCTCTTGGAACTTGTTTCCATAACAACCTCCCAGACTGTTTCTCTGTACCTTGTGACTTTGGCTAAAAGCAAAAGCACTCACTGAATATTTTCAGTGCTCAGATCTGAGTACCCCATCTTTATAGCTGTTTTCTTTGCTTACTGAAGAAGATCCCATCGCCTTATATCGTGTACAACTGCTCTGTCCAGCTCAAAACTGACAGACTATTACCAACACTGGAAAACAGACATGCAAATGAGAAGATAGGAAAGGACTTCTATTTGTGTATCTTTGCACAAAGAAAGGTGGAGAGTGTGTAAAGGACTTCTGAGCCCTCACAGTCAAGGAGTTGGGGGGACACCAGGCCTCCAGATTTGGAGTCATCTGGGTACCCAGTGACAAGGAACATGAGCTAAAGCATCTCATAAAAAAACCAAACAACAACAAAGAAAACACAGAAACTCCTCTTTCAATAATCTTGTTAGGAAATAAAGACTTGCTGTGAAAGAGGGTTGTTTCCTGTACCCTTTGCTGTTGTTCTGTGACCATCAGTTCCCTAAATCAATCATTTCCCCACAGGAGATTATGCACCAAATCAGGGCAGGGCAGAAACCATCTTGCTGGAGGTGGGGAAGGAAGGAAGAGAAGAATTTTATTGAGGACAACTTTTTTATCCACAGCTCATCACCCACATAGGAGATTGTAAGTGTGAAAGGCATGAAGAGGTTTTTTGTGGTCCTTCAAAGTATACATTACTGTTGGTTCCTATGAAATTTCTAGTCTGTTCCTGTGTGGAAAATTTTTAAATTTGGGATTTTTGAGCAATTTTCTGTTTTGGCTCTACTCCTTTTGCTCCAGCTTCCATGAATAAAGATTCACTGTTATGTCAGCTGTGGAGATGAAGGTGACTGGACTTAATGTTCTCTGCAAGGCCCATCCATTCAGTGTACAAATACCCCTGTGGAGATAAAGAAGAGTGAGTATAAAGGAAATTCAGGGCAGCAAGAGGCAGGATAAGGATTTGAGTGTCTTCCATACTGTGGTGGAAAGAGCAGCATCATTCCTCAAAGCAAAGGAACAAACAGCTCCAGTATCTGCTGTTGTAGCAGAAGTAGGTAAGGTTTCTTTTTCATCTGTGAAGCTAACAACTAATGATTTCTTGCAATTAATAGGAAATTTCCTAATTAAGATTTGCAGCCTGGAGGGAGAATGTGGTTCTAGGTGAAGAAGGAGAGAAAGATAATTATAAACTACAGAAATGCAATATGGGCCAGATCCTCCCCATCTGCTGGGGAGGATATAAATTACCAAAACTCCGTTTAGTAAAGCCACTTTGGTTTATACTGGCGCCCAACTTCAGTCATACACATCAAGTCAAAACGTATGTGCTGTTTGTTAGAATGCTTATTTTTGTTTGTTCTTCTCTTCAGATCCTGTTTACATCAGGGAAAGATTTGCAGATTACAGCAAGAGTTAACCACAGCTTTCCCAAAAGCTATCATCTGAGCTGAATCCAAGTAAGTCTACTGAATAGAGTTAGGTTTCTGTTTAGGTTTATATTGGCAAGAATAAGAGCATCAGCATCTTTATGCAGTCCTGGTAATGGGCAGACCAATTCACAGAGGAGACTAAAGAGAATTTGTAGAGAAGACTAAATGAGATTCTGCCCTCAACTGCAGCCATGTAAGTATTGAAATCTCTCTTTACACTGTTACGACTGAGATCACAGTCTGAGCTCATCTGAACTCTGTGGAGCTGGCCCTCCAGAGAAACTTTGTTTTGAAGATGCCTGTATCCTTACTCACTAGCAGGCACATAGTGGAATATCTGACTTGCAGTCATCTGCTATATAGTTAAAGAGGGGAGCAGGTGTTTGCAAGTTGTAAAGACTTAATTCTCTTATAAAATGAAGAGTTGTCAGTGAATTCTGAGTGTCCTTAGCATAAGACAGTTATTGATGAAATTGCTTGCTAACTGCAAGAAGGAGATCAGTGATGTGAAGGATCAGGTCCCAGATAAGGCAAGCCCTGGTCAGGGAGATAAAACCAGAAAAATACTGGTGAGGGAAAGCAGACAGGGACTGCAGTAACAGGGTAACTTATATTGTTAGTATGCATGTCAGTGATGTACACCTTGCTCGGCTGGCTGTGTTTTCACTTGTTCTAGGGAAGTCTACCTGAGGCTTGTTGTCTGGCACAAGGGCTTGAATATTGTAGGGTGTTTTTTAGCTTTAGGAAACACATAACCATGATCAGTGTGGGTTTTGCATTCCTGAAGTACAAGCGTTCATTGATAAACATTCATTGCAGGAAAATTCCATGTTGTCTCTCATATAGATTTAAAGGGGCTGAAGCAATAGATTAAACTTTTCAGTATACATCTTTTTCTTAGTGAAAGAAAGGAAAAGACTTGCAGGAGGAAAATTTTGAGGAAAGTGTTTGCTCAGTAATTTCCGTGGTCACCCTGAACACTGATGCTGTATTGCTTACTCATTAGAAGATAAGACTCATGGGAAATCTTTATCTTAGCACGAAGAATCAGTGAAAGCTGAGCAATTCCTTCTTTGGCTTTACTTTCACTAAATGAGTATAAAGGTATTTACTCAGGGGAAAGGTATTTACTCAGGGGTATAAAGTTTTGGAGGACCATTAATCAAAAGTTCTATAAATCACAAAGTACTTAACTGGTATTATAGCTATTGCATATTTAAAGAAAACTGGAGTCCAGATTCTGATCTTTGCCTGAGGTTAGAAAAATGTATCCTCAAGGGTATGAATGTTGTTGCTTCTAGTGTGAAA
This sequence comes from Rhea americana, assembly GCF_003343005.1. Taxonomy (NCBI): domain Eukaryota; kingdom Metazoa; phylum Chordata; class Aves; order Rheiformes; family Rheidae; genus Rhea; species Rhea americana. The sequence continues at coordinate 303,900 of NW_028185506.1, read as the reverse complement.
GAAGAATCAAGCCCAAAGTCACTGTAGACTCATTGTATATGTGAAGAGGGCTGTAAATGCAGTTACCTAGAATAGATCTCTTGAGGTGTACAGGTCCCCTCTCTTAAAAGATTGTATGCCATTTTACACCAACAAAATATTTAGCTTTTAGAGTACAGATTGGTTTATTCTCTTATATTCTCTGGAGCAAAATGAAAGGACATTTTGCAAGAAAACTGGAACATTACTGTCTCCTCTTGCTTGTTGATGCATCTGTTGTTTTCAATTAGCTTGATGGCATCCATTTTCGGGAAGCAGATGCTGCCCTCCTTTACATTGGTGTAATTCTGGAATAACTACAAACGTCAGTGAAGTGATTCCAAGTTTATCCCTGGTGAAAGCAGAATTGGATCACAATCTTTTTGTGTGCTTATGTGCTATGGTGCTCTCAGGAAGGTGTACCATCACTATACTGTAAGGAGAAAGTGAGCACCTGTTGGCTGAGTCATGTTCAGCTGTCTTGTGTCCTTAACATCACAGGCATGGACCTGACTGGAGCAGAATTCAGGCTGGGTGGAGTGTATGGGGTCATCAGATTACCTGCTCTTTTCTGTTGTAGAATAGAGCAGACACCAGGCCTAGATTCTTGACCTCTTTCCCATTCTGATTTCCACAAACTTTCTCTTGCTTTGGTATTATTTCCAAGAAGAAGAAGGTTTTTAAGCAAAGGAAATATGATTGGAAGTCTTGAAATAATAGAATGGTAGCAGAGATAGCCATGGAGACAAACTCTACCTCACCTACAGTTTTGGTTGTTATCGCTATCTTTGAAAATTTTTGTAGTCCTGAAAGCTGGCTAAAGATCCTGGCTCTAGAGTCTCCATTTTCAGGGAATACCAAGATTAAACATCCTGGTCCACTTCTTTCCTGCTCTGACTCTGCTAATTTAAATAACATCTTCCCTGAAACTAGACAAAAAAGCTTAATATAAAAGCCTTTAGAATGCTGTGTGGAAAAATACTAGTTGAAATGGGACAGATGAGCATTAACAGAAGAACTGTAGAGTCACATTGAATATTACAGAGTAGTTTAAAACTTTGGGAAACACATAATCATGATCAGTGTGGGTTTTGCATTCCTAAAGCACAAGCATTCATTCATATAGAGTCAATAAAGAGCAGAAGAAAGAACAACACCACTAAGTGCAGTTGAAATAAGCAGTGTGAAACTAGAGAGAGATTCTTAAGGGTGTTCCTTAAGGATTAATTCTGGATTTGTTTAAAATACTATTAGTACAGCTGAACTTACAAAACGTACCAATGATGCGACCCAAGCATCATCATCAAAGGCTGTAGATTAAGACACAGAACTGGATGAGTTTGAACACTGGACTTAAAAAATGAGATGATATTAAACAGTTAAAAAAGGTTAAGGTTATTGTAGGAAATTTGGCAAGCTTGTCACTTGGGGAAGACGGACAACAAGAAAGACTGGTAGTACTAAGATCAGCCAGAGTGCAAGCGTCACATCCTGAGCCACTGAAGTCATGCAGCTATAAAAGTTGCAGATGCAATCCTTGAAAGTCTCAGAAGGAGCACTTTCAGTCTCCATGTGATTGAGGGAAGAGAAAGGGGTCCTAAGAGGGGGGTAGGATGGGGCAGGGGTTACCAGATGAATCTCAATTGTTCTGGTAGTTAGTGTGGAGGCAGAGAGAGTATCCATACCTTAAATAACTTAAATTCAAAGAAAAGAAGAAAGTGCACAGAATGTAGAAGAGGGGACAGGCCACTTGGGAGAAATATAAGAATGTTGTTAGAGTATGCAGGGATGTGACGAGGAAGGCTAAGGTCCAGTTGGAATTAAATCTGGCAAGAGATATCAAGGATAACAAGAAGGACTTCTTCAAATACGTCACTAGCAAGAGGAAGACTAGGGAAAATGTGGGCCTAGAGCTGAACGGGGTGGGGGTCCTGGTACAAAGGATCCAGAGAAAGCAGAGTTTCTGAATGCCTTTTTTTGCTTCAGTCTTTGCTGCTAAGAGCAGCCTGCAGGAATCCCAGAGTCTGGAGACAAGAGAAAAAGTCCGGAGAAAAGAAGAATTTCCATTGGTTGAGGAGCATCAGGTTAGAGATCTTTTGGGCAAACTTGACACCCGCAAATCCACAGGTCCTGATGGGATGCATCCACAAGTGCTAAGGGAGCTGGTGAATGTTATTGCTAGGCCACTCTCCATCATCTTGGAAAGGTCACGGAGAACAGGAGAGGTGTCTGAGGACTGGAAGAAAGCCAGTGTCACCCCAGTCTTCAAGAAGGCCAAGAAGGAGGACCCAGGCAACTCCAGGCCAGTCAGCCTCACCTCCATCCCTGGAAAAGTGATGGAACAGCTCCTCCTGGATGTCATCTCCAGGCATGTGGAGGAAAAGAAGGTGATCAGGAGTAATCAGCATGGACTCACCAAGGGGAAATCCTGCTTAACCAACCTGATAGCCTTCTGTGATGGAATGACTGCCTGGGTAGATGAGGGGAGAGCAGTGGACATTGTGTACCTTGACTTGAGCAAGGCTTTTGACACTGTCTCCCATAACATCCTCCTACATAAGCTCAGGAAGTACAGGCTAGATGAGCATACTGTGGGGTGGACTGAGAACTGGCTGAATGGCAGAGCTCAGAGGGTCATCATAAGTGGTGTGGAATCTAGTTGGAGGCCTGTGGTTAGTGGAGTCCCCCAGAGATCAGTACCGGGTCCAATCTTGTACAACTTTTTCATCAGTGGTGTGGATGAAGGGACAGAGTGCCTCCTCAGCCAGTTTGCTGACAATGCCAAGGTGGGAAGAGTGGCTGATCCACCTGAGGGCTGTGCTGCCATTCAGAGAGTCCTAGACAGGCTGTAGAGTTGGGCAGAGAGCAATCTCATGAAGTTCAACAAGGGCAAGTGCAAGGTCCTGCTCTTAGGAAGGAATAACCCTAAGCACCAATACAAGCTGGGGGCTGACCTTCTGGAGAGCAGCTCTGCAGAGAAGGACCTGGGAGTGCTGGTGGATGACAAGTTGACTATGAGCCAGCAATGTGCCGTTGTGGCCAGGAAGGCCAATGGTCTCGTGGGGTGCATTGGGAAGACTGTTGCAGGGAGGTCAAGGGAGGTGATCCTGCCCCTCTACTCAGCCCTGCTGAGGCCTCATCTGGAGTACTCTATCCAGTTCTGGGCTTCCCAGAACAAGAGAGACATGGAGCTCCTGGAGAGAGTCCAACATAGGGCTATGAGGATGATCCGAGGGCTGGAGCATCTGCCCTGTGAGGAACAGTTGCAAGAGCTGGGCCTGCTTTGCTTGGGGAAGAGAAGACTGAGAGAGGGTATCTTATCATTTTTTTCAAGTACCTGAAGGGAGGGTGTCTAGAAGATGGGGCCGAACTCTTTTCAGTAGTGCCATGCAACAGACGCAAACTGAACCATAGGAAGTTCCCCCTGAATATGAGGAAGAATTTCTTTACTGTGAGAATGATAGAGCACTGGACCAGGTTGCCCAGAGAGGTTATGGATTATCTTTCTCTGGAGATCTTCAAAACCTGCCTGGACGTGATCCTGTGCAATGTGTTCTAGGTAACCCTGCTTGAGCAGGGGTGTTGGACTGAATGATCTCGAGAGGTCCCTTCCAACCTCAACCATTCTGTGATTCTGTGTAATATTTCTTATCTATTGCCCTCTAAAACCCACCTATCTCTGTCTATTGCTTTTTCCCTCAACCTAGAATATCTGCTCTCCTTCCCCAGGACCTGCCCCTTCGCTAGTGAGCTCTTTGAAGTCACTGGAATAGTGAATTTTGCTTGTTTTTGAGAAAAGCCTTAAGGCAGTTCTGCTGCAACTCAACAGGATTTCTAGTTTGGATGCAGCAACCAGCAGTGGTGAATAATCTTCAACAACAGTTTGTGAACTGAAGATCATAGCAGGTGATAATGATGGTCAATATGGCCTGAAGAGGTTAGGAGAATAATTTCCTATTCTAGGTGCTGTTCTGGCAGAAAGAGAGTAAAGCTGTTACCATCTGTTTCTTCTCTCGCCTCTTTAACTTCATTTCATCCTGTAGACAAGTGACGAAGTATCCCTTTGAGCTCAGAAACTAGTTCAGAGATTGACCAAGGTGGAAGCTTCTTCACCCATCCAACCAGCTGTGTGCACCATAGAAGCACCAAGAAGAATCTAGTCCTTATATTTTGTCCTTGAGCCTTCTAGCTTATTGCTGCTCTTTGTTCACTTACATTATGAAATCATTATCATCTCGTGATTTGTTTCTGTGTTTTGGCCAGCGTATTCTCTTTTTAAACTTTCAAATAGATCCTTATTTTTTCTTCCGTAGGGAAAAAAGAAAAAAATCAAAACCACAGAATCACAGAATGGGTAAGATTGGAAGGGACCTCTGGAGGTCATCTGGTTCAACCCCCCTGCTCAAGCAGGGTCACCTACAGCGTGTTAGACAGGATTGCATCCAGGTGGGTTTTGGATATCTCCAGAGAAGGAGATTCTACAACCTCTCTGAGCAACCTGTTCCAGTGCTCTGTCACTCTCACAGTAAAGAAATTCCTCCTCATATTCAGGCAGAACTTCTTGTGGTTCAGTCTGTGCCCGTTGCCTCTTGTCCTTTCGCATGGGACAGCTGAAAAGAGTTTGTCCCCATCTCCTTGACACCTTCCCTTCAGATACTTACAGACATTGATAAGATATCAAAACCAGGAAAAAAACCAAAAAAAATAAGAAATCAAAATAAAAAAGAAAAATCGAAACAAAAACTTACCAATAACCTTGCATGTTATGAAAGCAGGAGAATGTGAACACCATTTGAACTTGACTAATGACATTAGCAGGATGGTGCACATAAATCCAGATATGTGTTGTCTTAAGATCTTGTCCCTAATGTTTTCTAAAATAGGCATAATTTCTTGAGTCAGGGCAATAAGCAAACTTAAAAAGGAATTATGCTGTAACTGTTATGGAGGCAGCTAACAAAATGCTTTTTCTACCATGAACTGGGTGTTTCTGTTTCTGCGCTAGCCTCACTTTGACATTGATGGAAACTGACACCTTCATTAAATATTTATGTGCTACTTAATTTACTGTTGTTGCATTGCGGATGCATAGGAGGCCCAGTCTTTTGGAAAGCAACATATTGATGGTCAAGGTCCTAAATCAGTCAGTACTATGCAAAAAGAGAGCAAAAAGCTGGTCAAACTGCTTGTATGGCTGACATTGTATGCAGCTTTTCGGAGCTCAAGTAACTTTTCAATGGTGAGGGAGCATTTTTATGTTCCAATTTTACAGTAGGGAAAGAATGAAGCTTGAAGAGCTATGGAGAGTGGTGGAAAAGCAGAAGTTAAAATGAGCAAAACCCATGACTCTCAGTTTGGTGCTATAGAAATCTTTGTCTGCTTGACCCTTGCAGCCATGTCTTCTAGCAAGCAGGTGTTGAATTTGCAAGGGAGTACAGGTAGAGAGCACAGGAGCAAATACTGCGGAGATATGATGTTGATTCATGAGGATATGTAGGAGGCATGGGTGATGCATTTATGGTAATTCTTTATGCAAGCCTGATTTATTTATGCATCCTGGTAAAGAGTATTTACCCATACTCTTCTTTGGCGTGCTCTGAATTTGGGACCAATGTCTTACTCATTTGCCCTTTCCATCATGACTTCTGTTGTAAACATTCCTCAGTCGACAGCTGTATTCTCATCAACAGGGTTATATTTTTAAGGAGTTCCATGAAAAAGCTTCCCTATCAGTGATGGCAGGATAATCTGCATTTAATTCCCACTTTATTGTCAGTACATATTTACCTACCAGATCCTTTTCGGGTGTGGTTATGGATGACCAAAGCTACTTTATCAGTCTTTTTCTTTAACTAATCTCACATATCTCACATATGTTTCTCAAGGTATGAGTTATGCTGCAATTTTAATGCATCAGAGATAGTATTGTCAAGTATATTCTTCCTAAGAGGAACTATGGATTTTCATGCTTATGGATGATAACACAAAGGAATAGATTTTTGTAGTCTGACCTTGGAGATGGCACAGTGACTTTCAATCACACTGTGGAGGTTATTCACTACTGCTCTGCCATTAATCTGTTATCTCATCATCTATTAGAGTTTTCTACAGTGGACTGGCAACATTTCTGTAGTACATATTTCCATCAAAGTATGCATCTTCTTCAAAATCAGCAATGTTTGCAGAGACAACTTAGTTTGATTCATTTTGGTATTCTTTTTAGAACTAATATTTGGAGAAGTCTTTAACATATATCATTGTTTTTGTAATGTTTTGATTTTTTATTTTTTAAAAATGATTTTTAAGGAAATATGTGTAAAACAAGATAAAATGGAAAATGTTGAATTTATGATGTTTTTACTTTGACCTATAATGAAAGATATAATGAGTTTTTATTTGTTGGGCTTTTATTGAAATTATCCTTGATTTAGGACTTCTTTTTTTTTAAATCTTTTTTTCCAAACAGGTATAGTGGCAGTCATTGGAGCAGTGTGGCTCCAGTGTTAGCTCCAGTACTTCTTTCCATTCAATTAGATGATATGCAGATGCTCCAAACCAAACAAAATGATGGGCCAAAATGACATGTATACTGGAATGTGTATTCATAGTGACAAAAGGGATGTTCCAGTGCTGTGGCTGTTGCTGAGACAAGCCAACTGTTCTTTTCTGCAACTATAAGAAAAGCACAGTTAAAAGCACAGGTGTTTAATGGGCCCAGACTGTTTTTGCATCACAGTATGGTTTAGTGGAACATATCATTCTTATGAGTTCTGAGCTCTCCCTGCTTCCACTCAGCAAGTAATCTTTTAGATTTTTTTTAGGCATGTTATGCCATAGGAAAAAAGAAAAACATAAACAAACAAGCAAACAAAGTCCAGAGAAAACAGAATACAATCCTGGTAATTCTTTTGGCTGCAGTGGGAGGAAGAATGACATTAGCAGAAGGTGCTGTCTGCAGAGTGCTTATACTTGCCTTATTATTTACCCTTTAAGTTTTCTCTTTGATTCTTTAGAAAAAAATCTGGACAGGTTTCTGCACTCTCAATGACACTTAGATAAGTGGATTTCAGAGAAGATGAATAGTGAACTTTCTTTGCATAGTAACCATTAATCAACATTTCCATGGAAGATGCCTGATTATGTTGATCAATCCAGCTGCAGCTGTGATGTAGATGAGGTGGGTTTTGGAGACTAATGCAGTTTTTCTCTCTATTCTACTTCCCCCACTCATATACCCCAAGCAGCAGAAAAATACCCTCACACCTGGCATTTTTGCTCTTTAGGAAGTTGCATCAGTAGATTTAGTGTAAGGTGTTTCATTAAGGTAAGAGACCACTTAAGGATGAAAGTCTTGTTGTTAAATACTTGTCTTTGAGCCATGGATATAGTTCCCAGCTCTATCACATGGCTCTTGGAAGTCCCACATTTTTCAGTTTCACAGGTATAAAGTGGGACAGTACTACCCCATTTAGTTGCTCCTTTTCCCCAAACCATCTAGACAGTAAGATCTTTTTAAGTAAGCTCCATCCAGCTCTTATCTTATACCTTTATAATGTAAGGCACAGCTGAAGAACCCTACTCCCTAACGTACTGTGTTTATTACTGTTTTAACAGTAATAATTAACATAGGAACAGAGAAGATCAAACAAACACGGAGAAACATTTGGCCTTGTGCAGGAGACCCGTGGAGTATCCAAATGCTAGCCAGTGCTGCTGCTAGCAAGCTTGATGTTGGCGATGGGCCAGTGCTTTGGCCATGCTGATCTGATTTCTGTTTTTCAGGCTCCAGTACAAAATATTCAAGCCAGCTGTCCTTATTCATGATTTTCTGTTCCTTTGGAGGCTCTTGTATGATTCAAATCCTGCAAAATATTTCAAGCAAAGACCAGAGCTGACTTATTGCAAGGTAAATTGAAAGCCAGTTGACACCATGGAGACAAGAAAATGAGATTAACTCTTCACAGGTAGTCCAGAAGAAGTAAATTTAAGCAATTTCTTTCTTTTTTCTTTTTTTTTCTTTTCTTTTTTTTTTTTTTTTGGTACTCTCTTAGATTGAAATATGATCACAAGGTATTTTTGGTGTGAGCCAGTGGCAGATCTTTTTGTGCCCATTGTGATCCATCGAGAGCAGACAATTGGTTCCAGGCAAGTGGAGCCAGGTTCTCAGGTGGTATTTGTACAACAGTGTGTTTTTTCTGATGCCAGCTCCACAGGGTGGTACAATGCTGTTTTTAAAATCTCTAGTTTTTCAACTGATCAGTTTTACAAACAGTAGGGAAATGAGACTTGCTGTCTTGAAATCTTGTGTTCTGAAGCATAACTTAAGTTCTCTTTAGCATGTGTTTGAATGTGCACTGTCAGGCGATATCAGCCTGTCTGTGGGTAGATGGAGGATCACAAGTGTATTCTGTGAGATATTATGGGTCTGACCACTAATTTCTATTTGTTTTTTTTATTCCTCAGTTTTCCCAACTTTAGAATAGAAATAATTTCTTTCTCTCCTCAGCATGCACTTGGTTGTTTATCACTAAAAAGGATCTATAGGAACAATGGATGTGTAAGTTCATTTTTCTCCAGATAATTCAAAATACCTTTTTGCTGTAGTAAATCACAAGAAGAGAAGTGTGAGGCTGGGAGGCAGGACTTAGGTTTGCTGCTCTGGCAACTGGTTACCATGGGGTGATCAGTTGATCTCTCTATAGGCCTGTTTCTGATTTTGCATGTTTGCAACTTCTCTAAGGGGCATTCTCATTTCCTTAGCTGGTATTTCCCTGCACCAGCATACCCTTTTCCATGCTTCTCATCAGTATTCATAAATCTGGCTACAGGATTGTGAGGCAGCTATGGTGAGAGCATAGATAAGTTAACCAATCAGACATGATGAAAATACATTCACCATACATCTCACCCCCAGGAGTTTGGTGTGGATTTGTGAAATATGAGGTTAAAAAAGAAAGAGTTAAAGCCTAACTCTATCACTGCCACTCTGTTCAATGGGAATATTTCCACTGACGTTAGTGAGACAGAGTCAGAGCAGCATCAAACATGTTTGAGAAATCCCACCTCTTGCTCTGAGCAAGGTTATTACTTGACATTGAAAGAGCAACAGGAGAAAAGGTACCTTTGATCCAAAATCACCCACTTCGGGGATGTGAGCTCTAAATAAACTTGCTATTTATCTTAATATTTATTGTTCTTTTTGATCACATTCCTCATCTCCAAGTGAATGGTGCTCTGACATCCCTTGAGTGTATGGCTTTTAGAGCCTATAGCATTCTAATTTCCACATCTCCACAGATGGAGTCTGTAACAGCAATGCCTTCGTTACAGGTGCTTTCTTTTAATTCCATGACTTCATCAAGGCATGACAGCTTTCCTATGAATTAATGTGGTTGTTTTCAGTGTATTAATATTTTATTGTGCCAGCCTGTAGAGAGAAAATTAAATATTGCTGCGTATATGGGACCAGAGTTAAGCCTTTGGGAGAAAAAGTGAGAAAGAAAGGAGAGCCAAGCCAGGGGGCCTTGGCGTGGAGAGCCTTGCTTGCTGTTGCTTAGGAAGAGAGGAGAAATAAAGAGCAGAGACTGGTACCACTGCTGCCACTAATATGGCAACTGTTTCCTCTTCTCCATGTTCCTTTCCGTCTTTCTCGTTAGCAGCCACAGCCTGGCTTCCCAGGAAAAAAAGCAAAGCAGACAGCAGGACCATGGCTATTTTGCTGTCCCCAGTAGTCTATTGCCCTTAGCAGCTCTTGTCTCTGCCTTTGCCATAAAGCTAGTTCTACTATTTTATTGTGTTTTTGTGTGATGGTTCCCTGGGCATAGTCATACTGCAAAAAAGCAATTAAAACTGCAATGAAGATAAAACAAATACAACTTTAATAGAGGCTAGCAATTGAAGTTAAAGCTTTTAAGGAAGATTAGACTCAAATTGCTAATCCAAGTAAAACTCAAGATACTTCATCTTCTCTGCTTCTTTAAGCTACAAGAATTGATTCAAATGATCATTTTTAAAGATTGTAGTGGAGATAGGTGTATCTTGTTGAATTTTAGTTTAAATGTCATTGACTCTGCAATGCTCTGGGAATATTTTCTTTAAGGAGTGTTTTGTGAGTTAGGGGAGAAATCTCAGCCCCACATCCCTGGATCTTCAAACATTTGAAAAGGTTTTGAAATCTAGCGAACAGTCCAAATTTAAATATCTCTGTGTTAGCTCCACCTTTGAACTGTAAATGGGAGTGGATCGTGTCACATGCATGTCAGCTGCTTTAGCTGAGCTGAAGTAGGTATGCCTGGTGTGTCTATGCATGTTCATGTGAAGCCTAGAGCCCTCTTCAACCCAGGCTTGATAGTTGTAGGCTATATGTACCCCAAATTTTTGTAGTGATCTTAAATAGAATGAAAATGATGTGGTAATTAGCAAGACTATTAACTAAATTTGGTTTTGTACATTACTTTGGACATACGAAGTATGTTGGAAGGAATAACTATAAAGTAGTTTCAGGCCTCCCAAAAACAATTTCTCAGCAGCAAAAAGAAATAGTTATTCTGCAGGCTGCTGAGGTGCTGCTAGGCTAATTAACCCTTTTAGGGTAAAGCGTACTATTATTTATACACAAAAATGCCCACAGAGAGCAGCTGGTGACTTTTCTGAATATGAATGCTCGGCAGGTGGGTCTCTATGGAAGAATTTGTAGAATAAAGCTGAATTTTGTAAAACCTGGAAATTCAGAGGAAAATCTGTGATACAACAAAGTTTATCTTATACTGACTGTTGCAGTAGGGAAATTCCACCAATACTCTGTTACTAGTTTATGGGGTGGCACAGTGCCATCCTGTGGGCCATGGAGGTATTTAGCAGAAAACTCTTCAATATGTGATACACATTTAGAAGGGTTGTAGGGAGCTTGTGGCAGAGGTGAATTTGGTTATGTAGGCTCTATTTGCATGAGTACAGCTGTCTGCATTGGCATTTATGTTTCTTTAAGCAGTTTCCTTTGCTGTTGGAGAGGTTTCTAGAGCAGTCAATGCTGAGGTATGTGAGGCACAGTTTTTGCTAAGCTTTTTACTCTAGCTGTGCAGAAGTATGTCTTCCATGAAGGACTGATAAGGCGAATGACAGAAACATAGCCCTTTTTTCCAAACAGAGCAGGGACAAACTCATTCAAGATGAGAGAGAGAGGGTAGCTTCTTTTCATGCAGAGAAGAGGATCCATACTTCTAAGCCACATGACAGAACCAGTTGGTTTAGTTGTGCAGAAGGATGTTCTGTTACCTCCTGGAGTTTCATGGGAAAAATGATTAATAATGCAGAAGAGCATATAACTCTGGAGCAGTCCTTGGAGCAGGGAATGCGACCTCCCACTCTTTGCCACTTTTCTGTCACAGGATGATAGAATCACGGAATGGTTGAGGTTGGAAGGGAGCTTTGGAAATCACCTTGTCCAATCCTCCTGCTCAGGCAGAGTCACCTACAACACATTGCACAAGACCCTGTCCAGATAGCTGTTGAATATCTCCAAGGACAGAGACTCTGCAGCCTCTCTGGGCAACCTGTGCCCGTGCTCAGGCACACTCACAGTAAAGAGTTTTTTCCTTATGTTCAGATGGAACTGCCTGTGTTTCAGTTTGTGCCTGTTGCTACTTGTCCTATTACTGGGCACCACTGAGAGGAGTCTGGCCTCATCTTCTTTATACCCTCCCTTTAGATACTTATGCACATTTATAATGTGGCATTACCACATTATGGCATTGCCATATGGGCAATATTCATTCAGAATGTGTACTTATTTAACTATATTTGACAGATATTTTCTCCCATTTTCTTTCCTATAAAAATTGAATTTTAATTTTTTTCTCTATATTTGTTCACAGAATAAGAACTAGCCAAAAATGACAAACAGACTCACTCTGTCAGCCAGCTAAAATCAACAAAACAGCTAATGTATCATTATTGAAATGAATGCTGACTTGTAACCAATGTGCTGTTATTAACGTGTGTAAGACTGCATGGCTAATGGATCATTGCAGAAAAAAAGTACAGATAGATCCATATCACACATATTGATAGGTAAACCAGATTTATTTCAGGGAGAAGATAATAAAGGTAAATCTGAAATGTGAAGTTGTATTCCAAACTCTACTACTGAAATAACAATATTTCTCTGACAGAACTCTGAGCCACCTAAGTCATTTCTCTGTCTATTGCTCTGAAACTTCTGCAGTATCTAGCAGTATTATCACTGTTATTAGATACTAACCATTGACATGCCATTCATCTCAGAAGTGAAAGGTATATGTTCATGCAACTGCATGTTTAAAAGGAATGTGATCATTTTCTCAAAAGTTCTCTGTTCTGTTGTCCAGAAAGGCACCCAGCAGTCTTCAACCAGTGTATTTCTAGCAAATTGCAAGGACAACCAGAGGTCTTGCCCATCCAGCACAGAAAGGCATCCCCCATAGAAGCAGAGCGCCATGTCAAGGTCTCTCTGAAAGACAGCACAGCCTTCTGGTATATCAGCCACTATTCCCAGGTTTGAGGGTGCACTTTGTCCCTTCATCCAGGTCATTGCTGAATAAGTTGAACAGTCCTGGACCCAGTATTAACTGCTGGGGGACATGGCTAGCCATAGGCCTCCAACTCGGCTTTGTGCCACTAATAACCACCCTCTGAGCTCTACCATTCAGGCAGTTTTCAGTCTGCCTCACTGTCTGCTCATCTAGCCTATACTGCATCATCTTGTCTATGAGGATATTATGGGAGACAGTGTCAAAAGCCTTCTTGAAGTCAAGGTTGACCACATCCACTGCTCTGCTCTCATCTACTCAACCAGTCATTCCACCATAGAAGGCTATTGCATTGGTTAAGCACAATTTCCCCTTTGTGAATCCATGCTTACTGCTCCTGATCACTTTTCTGTCCTTCAGATGCTTGGAAATGGTATCCAGGATGAGTTGCTCCATCATCTTTCCAGGGATCAAGGTGAGGTTGACTAGCCTGTAGCCTTTCTTCTCGCCCTTTTTTGAAGATAAGAGTAACATTTACTTTCTTGCAGCCCTCAGGCAAGTCTTTTTTTTCCTTTTCACAATGAGCTTTTCTGCCACGAACCTGGAGAATCTGACTTATTTTAGTCATCCTACCAGTGGATCCTGAAATTGTAACATTTTGCAAAGAAAAGGTAAGCTCTGAGAGCTCCTTGTGCCCAGATTGCTAATGCCTGGAGTTTTGTAGCTATCTTGGGAGGCAGTTGCAATAGAAGACGACAGAGTCAAGGCATCCAATGTTCTGGATGAATGCTCTCACCTCTGTGATGTTTTATAAAAGGCGGCAGCTGGCCTCCACAACTCTTCTTCTAGTGTGAATTGAAAGACAATAGCAGTGGCCAGCAAGTCAGGTATGAAATAGGCCTGTCAGACATATTCAGGGCTGTGCTTCTTGCTGAAAGTTTTAAGCAGTACACATAGTGAGCTAGAGATTACTATTATGTTCTGGGAAGGCCTGAAACATAAGACAGTATGAGAGGCACTATAATTTGCCACAGAACTGCAGAGGAATTTGGTATATTCTGCCTTTTGAGTGTCTCCAGGGTTTGATGGACAAAGACAAGCATTTTGGCTACCTGTATTGGATTTTGATATGTAAAAGGGAATGGAAGTGAGACTTGGCTACATGAACTATTTTCCAGAGCAGATCAATATAATCTTGGAATTCATAAAAGGACATTGAATCCAACACTGTTATTGTAACTGTTAATGTCAGAATTAAGCAGAACATTTGCTTGAAGGTTGAGATTCCTTATGGGAATTCCACACGGCTCCCATGGAGAGAAGTATGAGTTACATCCTGTCAGTGCTGCCTGGGGTTAAACTGAGAATTTAACTGGAGGGAGGAAGATAGAGCAAGAGRACGTTACCTGATTATTTTTATTCAGTCAGGCAAAAGCTACCAATCTCTTGGAGACAATACTGCATCTTTTCACTTGAACTGTAACCTCAACTGATTATACATTTCTGTTGCCTTTGTTTTCCTTTGTTATAGCAAAACACTGGAAGGATTTTGTAGCTTCATCCTCTCATTAGAAATAGAGTTGATCACTTTGCAATTGCATTGTTCTTTTTTTGCTTCAGAAGGTTTCATTGATCAGTCCTGTTTTGAAATGGGCAATGTAAGTATATTGAATCTGATTTTTTTTTAATTACATTTCCCTTATCTTTGCATGGTATAGTAGGTTGGCTGTCACATTCTCTCTCTTTAGCATAACAGGAGCCAGTAAGATTTTCTTCAGCAAAGTTACGTTCACTCAAAATAGCTTCTCAATGTTTTTACTATTGTCAAGGCTTTCAGCTGTGACAGAACAACACAAGGCATTAAATTCTTCCCACTTAACTTCCAAGTAGTTGTTCATATGTGTAGAACTCCCTCTTACTTGTACATACAGTTTGAATGAGACTGACCTCCATCATCAGTCAGAAGAATTCAAGGGTCTTTCATGGTGGCAGGAAGCTGCAGTTTTTTTAAACTCCAAGGAATATTTTATCCTTTCAAAACCTAAATGTAGGAAGCATCTGAAGTGTGGTCACATAATTGCACAGTACATGCACAGTACAGCTTGGATACAATTCCAGAACATGATCTAGGTTTTTTTTTATGTTACTGTTTTCAGAAAATTTAACTAAGGAGTTAGCAGCTAATCATTACGAGCTAAGGTGTCAGTATTAGATTCCTAAAATTAACGGTAACAACAGATAGAGAAATAGCTCCCTCAAATTAACCATTTGCCTCCCTCCACAACACCCACATGTGCTCTTCCAACAGCCCACACTCATCTTCAATGAGCATGTTCTGACCAGTTCTGATGTGGAACCACATTTCTCTTTCTTCTCCTTCCTGAACATTACGACTCTGAATACAGGTATAGCTCTATAACATTATGCAATTTAGTTTTAAAATACATCAGCTAACATTAGAGTTATGGTGTGGGATGATCTTGCTTTTTAATTCCTTGATGAGAAAAGGTTATATATACATCCAGAACATCATTATTCTTTACCTGATATAGACTCTTGGATACATAGTTTAGCCATAATTGAGAAATTATCACCATTTTTATTTTAATTGTAGGCCACCTTTTCAGAAATGACACAGACATGGTAATTCTTGTTTCTGTATGCCCATTACAAGACCTGCTTTCTGCCTTCTGAAGTTCAGTCCCTTTAGAATGTGAATCTGAACATTCAGTGTCACTGACCACTTTGGAAATTCTCGTCTAGTTTTCTACTTTATATTAAAATTGCATTTAAAAATAAATAATCAATAACTAAATAAAGAGCAACCCGTATCTGATAAGGAGTACTTTAATATTTCATGTGTCTTACGTTTCAGGAATTAGCTTCTCATATGTCAGCTCCTTTTTGATAATTTCTTTCTTTCTTTTTTTCCCCCTTTTTTTTTCAGATTTAGAGACATTGAACTCTTAGGACTCTTAGGTCCGTTGTCATTATCCTTGTACAGTCAATTTTTTTTTCCCTTGCATTCTCTGTGGGAGTGATAGTAATAATTTTTTAGATGTTGCTTTCAAACGCCATTACATCTGACCCTTGATTTCATGTCAGTCCTTCACTGCTGTATTATACCAGTTAATCTCTTACTTATTTGAAAGGCTTAAAATGACTGTTTTGATTTTCTGTGGTCATACTTTTGGGGGTTTTCACAGTATGTTCGGTGTTAAAGGACTATGCAGTAATCAGTTATACTTTATGAGCTATTTTCACACATTTGCTAATGCCGTAGTGCTTTATATAGAGAGCATTTGATAAAAGGTGGGTAAGAAATGTTACATTTGAGCTTTTTGGTTTGAGAATATCTCAGGAAAATGTTTCATGATAAATTCAAAAACCTGTTTATGATAAATTTTCTTTTAATTAATGGAACCATGTCTGTTGCTATCAATTTTAAATTTTGCATAATCGTTACTTGGATATGCAGGTTATGTTATATGCTTTAACGATGCAATACAGTCAGTGCAATTCCTTTACCATTGAGGAGACTTACTAAATAAATATAGAATCCCTAGAAGAGCGCACTTTTTTCTTGTAGATTAGAGGGTTATAATGAAGTATATTTTACAGTTTCTAAGTATTTTTTTGATTATTAATTTGCACCTATTTGATTTTATATTTTGATTTGATATTAATGTACCTATTCGATATAGGTATCAAATATATAGACATATTTTCCACATTTTTCCAGTGGAGTATCCCTACTGAAGAAGAACCACATAATATACATCAGTATAAAGCTAAGGGAAGAATCAAACCAACAAACTCCACTGTGATTGCTTCCTGCATAATAAAGTACAGTGATTTGTTGTAGGTTCACTTACTGCAGCTCATGTAGATATCTGTCTCTTCCTTTGAACTGTCTGATAAGGTCTCTGACTTGTCAAACCCCAGGAAATCACTTGTATCCAGTTACTGTTACTCTGAATTTTTGAAAAACAAGGAATCAGGAAAAGCACAGTAAGTTAACTTTTAGATGCACATTAGACTAGCACGTTGAGGCTTTGCACTATAGACATGTGGAAAGAAATCAAACAGAGTATTGCTTTATGAGAAACTTTAATGTGACTTCTAAGATTGTAATTAACTTTGACTAACTTGGGAAGGTTCAAATGTCTTGTTTATTCTAGTAACTTTTCTATCTTACCTTTCTCTCTCTTTCACTATGGAAGACTGCATAAATCTTTAATACCTTATGAATAGCCCTTTAGGTTTCCTGTGTCACCAGGGCACCTGGGTCTGTGCAGGTAGAAGCAACTACATCAAAGTATAACAATGGAAAAATCTGTAAATGAAGAAAGGACCTTGCAGGCCAAACACATTTTGTTTTCTTTGCCTCAATAAATGGTTTCAGTTCTGATTAAAAAAAAAAAAATAAATATCTCTCGTGCTCTGATAGAATTTCCTGATCTTGACAAGGGAAGAGGCTTATAAGCCACCTTGCTAAAAATAAAGCTACCTTAAGAGGACTTAAATTCAGACACCARGAAAATGGCTATGGATAGATAGTAAATCTCTATGGTAGTGGTTAGATTTGAGTCTTCTTCCTTCGAATTGCACAACACTGAAAAGCATTCTACAGTACTGTGTAGCTTTCAGACATATGTAATTCATGTCTCACAAGAAGAGGTGTGTATAATTCTCAGCAGCTCTAAAGGAAGATCTTTCCCCATCCTCCCAAACCTAATCCCATTAGGTGTCAAGATGAAAAAAGAAAGCTAGCACTTTCCAGTGTATCCACCTGTGGTTATATTAAGAAGATATCCCAAATCCATGCCTTTCAAACATTCTCATTAAAAAAATAATTCTTAGGTTGGCATATCTATGGTCCATGCAAAATAAGACATTTTTCTTGTTATTTTTTTAACCATTGTTTTTTTCTCCCTAGGCTGGACTCTGGATGCTTCAAGGCTGTCATGTTGGGATGCTGCAAAAGACATTGTTTCATTGTTGTGTTGTAGAGTTGTTGAAGTTACCCTCTGTGCAGAGAACGCAGCAGTTATGGACAGGAAACTATTTTCCTTGCTTAGTGGTTTTCTTACTG
Organism: Rhea americana; assembly: GCF_003343005.1. NCBI lineage: Eukaryota > Metazoa > Chordata > Aves > Rheiformes > Rheidae > Rhea > Rhea americana. The sequence goes on along the minus strand of NW_028185506.1, from coordinate 286,281 downwards.
CTGTTTTTAAATGGGCTAACACTCTTAGTTCCAGGAAACTCAAACTAGATGTGAACAAGGATTAGGAGGATGGAGAGAGAATCCCTTACAAGATTTAAATGTATATAATGTCTGAGAAAATCAAACTAAATAGTTTCCAGCAGCAATTTAGAGCTGTTCAGAAAAAGATCCAGACAAGCCTGGAGTACTATGGGAAGCTGCAAATGAACACAGGGTGCTTCCAAAAGATGTTATTAGTGGCACCTATTTTAAACCATCTTTCAGGTGGAAGATCCAGGCCTGGCAAATGCATAACATCAGCCCTTAGAAGAGCAAATAACTTTCTCTAAAGAGCTGAACAATTGACCAAAGTCTGTCCATCTATCTTCCTATCTCTGTGCTCTAGATTACTGTGCTTTATAAACTGTGTTATAACTCAGATAAATGGTAGGAGTACAAGTAATAAACATTCTATTCATCCTCAATATTTGTAATATCTAAGAGAAGAGCCAAAACTGGAGATATTTCTCTTTTCCCTGTGAAGTGTGTTGCTTTAGCATATATATATAGCCAATTCTTGTTCTGAACATGTGAACCCATTGCCTATTTTAAAGGCTATAACAATCTAGTTTCACTAGCTGCAGAGAATTTCACTGAAATAGCACCATTCATTGCCTTTTGTGTGATTTAGAAGGCGTGTTACCCAGATAGTTCTGAAAGTGTAATATAATTTTATACATTATTCATGGGAAATGCTCTAAAGTCGTCTCCCATTGTGATAAAAACCTTTTTCATTCCTCAAGCTCCATGAGTCTGTGCTATTTTGTGCTGAATCTGATAGCAAACTCAGTTATTACTGAACAGTGAGGAGTAGGAACTGATCCTCTGGCCTGGAATCCCCTTCCTTGGCAATGGCAAAAGTCATCTGTGCATGCAAAGATTATTGACCAAAGGTGGATCTACACTGAGTATGTTATCAGCTCTTCACATAGGTGAGTGGGAATGGATAAGGGAATATTGATTGTGGGAGGGAAGAGACTAGGGGGAATAGCTGAGTAAAGGGGATTCTGGGCATTATGACTGGTATCTTCAACTCTGGTATCAATCCAGCTCTGATGGATTCTGGTCATCTTATTCTGCAAAGACTCTTTATCAATAACACCCTCCACATTTTAGCCTGTCTAGCAATCAACATTGTTGATATGTGTGGGAAAAGAGGCAGAAGATAGCTTACTTTAATGTGATAACTCTTGACACCTGTAAGAGTCTAGGGCTGTAATACTTCTCCACGGCTGCTGGCTGAGGAGGGTCTGATGCGCTTGTGATCTGACTCTTCTTAACTTTCTGTGTCCTGATCTGTGTGGCAAGGCCATGGCTGACATGGGGCAGTCAGAGCAACCATGGACCCCTTTTGTAAGGGTGGATGGTATTCAAAGCTAATCAATCTAAGCACAGGCTGCCTTTAGATAGGCATGAAAATTCTGCAACAGTCTATGGGTTCCCTTCAGACACAGGACACAGGCCAGTCTGTGCTTTGTGCCAGTACAAACAGCAGGGATGTTAGTTGCAAGAGCCCTTTGTTTTTGAGGTGAAGCTTTGCTTGAGGTGAAACTTTGCTTGTATGTATTATTTCAAGGAAAATAGTTGGGAATTCCAGGCCAGATCACGTGATGATATAACTAATTCCAACTCCTTCATTAGTGATAGGTTGATTTCCACAAGTCTGGCCCGACATTTCTGAGAAATTGTGGATGACAGAGCTTTTTGTTTGTTTATTTGTTGCATTTGAAAAGCAAAAGCCTTTTAAATATAGTGTGTGAGGTAAACCAGATTTGTACATAGACCATTGAAAATGCACAACTTCAGGCTGTATTCTGGATTAAAACTTTAGGAATGTGAGTTTTTGTAGAAAGTCCCACATGTAATGGGAAAAGAGCATTTTAGACTAGTTAACCAAGGAGATGGGACTCAGCTGAGCTTTGAACAGTGGTAATTGTCCTTATTGGTGATGCCATAATACACGCTTGACTCAAATGGAACTTTGCACAGGCCAGACTCTGGAGAACCCATGTAACTTGATATTTGTGGTTGTTTGTACTACCGTGGTCCACTTTTAAGTAGGCCAGACATATGAATAAAACCAACATTTTTTAAAGTGTGATGTGTTTATTTTTTCCTTTGTCAAAAGGCTGGTTGCACTCCTGGACTTAATTATGTCTATATGTAATATCTTACATAAAATTAATGCAACTCAACAGCTTTCTTAAGACAGTTCACAGCCACCTGCAGGAGAGCATTTTTTCTTCTTCCGAGGTCATTGCTGCAATACTGCACTGAACGCCTGCCACAAAGAAGAGGTGAAGGTAACTATGCACTTCCTCCTCCTAGTCTACAGGGACTTTGTTCTGTGACAGAGCAGCCCAAGGCCACTCAAACTTACACCAAACCAAAGTGAAATCAGTAATAGAAGTCAGTATAGTGATGGGAAGAGAAAGGGAAGGTGTCTGATCACACCTTCTGCTATAGCGTGTTTTCCTACCCTTCTCACCTCATGATTCTACAGATACCAAAGGATGGATGCATTTTAAGGGATTTTCTCCTTTTCTGTTCAATGTCTCACTCCATTCCAGTCCTCTCCTAAGAAGTTCATGAGAAGACATTTTTAAAGGTACCTGTAAGATGTCTTTGCATCTCAAAGATTCTGTGTCTTACTGGAAACCTAGGCAAACCTGAAGCTGAGTTAGACACTCCTCTGAGTAATACTGCCCTCTAGGAGAGCTAGCGTGCTTCATCAAGCTCGCTGCAGCTGCAAATGCTGTATGCTAAGCTCCAAATTGCTCCTCATATCTCTTGCTCCTTGACTTGGCAGCTGAAAAGCAAAGCCTCTGTATGCAGAATTTTTTCACTGAGGAGATATTCTGTCTGCTTTACAACCTCATTGAAAGAGAGCGATGAGCCAACAGTCAGCAAAAAGGCCCTCTTGCTCTCACCAGATGCAATGATTTTTTATCTTGCTGAATGAAACAAGGGCAATGATTTAATGCATACATAGGATTTGTTTTCTTCTGGCTTGACACTGTGGCAGTGAGTGCAGGTGCTTGTCTGCTCCTACATTCCCATCTCTCGTCTAAAGATCTAAGTGTCTCTAATCTAGGAGTCACATATCACTATGTAAGGTCCTTGGCTGTCTCTGTAGTCGATAGAACTCTGACCACTGTTTCTCACTTTCATATTTGGGTTCATGCCCGTCTTTTCTTATAAAGCTTTAGCTCTCTCAGCTGCCTTATTTTAAATTACAGGTTTATTCTGAGCATGCTTGTCTGCTTGCTTCCTCTCTCTCCCTTCTTCTTACAGTCTAGATGATCCTTACATACTTTCTTTTTTGGAGGAAAGCAAGGGTATTACAAACTTATCCATGCCAAAATATCCATTTTAAAGTGAGCAGCACAAATGCCTTTGAGGAACCAGAGTATCACTGTTAGTTACCATCATTATGGATACTGTCATTGTAAACTCTGCATCATCAGTGATTGAAACCTGATTCAACATATAGAAACAAGATGGCTCCCAACCGTCAAAGCATTTTGCATGGGGGTGTATAATGTCCAGGTAGATTATAAGCAACACTGGCAAGTAAATGAGCTTTCTTTCTGCCAAAAATTTGGATTAAAATTAATCAGTTTATGATTATAATGGATCTAATCATGTCTGATAATGACAAAAGCATTATCTCCCCCACCCTCATATACCACTTCTCTTCCATTTTTGTTTCCTAACTAAAATTAAAAATGGTCCTAGAAAAAAAAATCTTTTCTCCATGCAAATGTTCATCTTATCCATCAGAGATCCATTACAGAATCAGAGATTCTATAAATGGAAAAGATCCAAGTACTACCAAGGAGGACAGTCATTCTCAGGATGCATATAGATGATCACTCATGAAAACTGTAGATGAGCATAGAGATAAAAGCATTTCCAAACAGATGGTAAGCTCAGCTCTGACCTTCTCCCATGCTATATATACTTACAGAATAAAAATGTCATCTCACAGAAACACAGTTTTACACAGAACCGTAATACACTGATGATGCTGTAATATCAACAAACACAAATGTGTGCACAATTCACATACATGCCTATGTGACCCTTACCTATTTTACTCCTACATAACAATACCATGCCTAGTTCTACAGTCTTATCTGTGTGTGAAAGGTGCCTTTTTTTAACAGGATATAAGGAAATGGAACCATGCTCATGGATGCAACATGATTTTGGCTGCTCTGGTGAGGAATGGAGCCATAAATGCAAGCTGTCAGACTAGTTGTGCAAAAGCAAGAAAATGGAAAGACAGATTTTAATTTTCAGCAGTATCAAGGAAAAAAATATTATATGGCTTCATCCTGAAATCTGGGACTCGAGAACTTCTGGCAGAAGACATAATTACTCCAGGACTGGGTCTGAGACCCTAGAAATCTTCCCTCATATGTTTTCTCAGACATAATGGTAAGCGTGACATGCCTGATAAACTTCCTCATAGTCTGACTTTCTGGAATGTAGCTATTGTGTGACTGAAGAACCAAAGAGTCTTTGGATTCAGGTTGGGTTTACAATATATTTGAGAGTTTATATTGGAAGAAGGATCAAATCTGAAAACCTAGAAATTGTATGAATTTTCTATTTAAGTCCATGTAGTAGAAGCATACAAGATTTACTGAGTCAAGTCAATGGATATTTTGCTTGCTTCAGAACTGCAGATAGGAACTATTGTTTCTAGGCTTTTATAATCCACACTTCAGTAAAGACAGGTCTTCTGGACAGTCTAAATTCAGTCGATAATATTTTGAGTAAATGAGTATCTAATTAAATTTTTTATTTTACTCTGCTTTTTAATTTGTATTATTAGTATGTAGCTAAATAGCTTTCAAAATACATAGAATTTTGAAGATTATTTAATCTGTCTTTCATATATTAAAGGGATGAGTTATACTAATCCAGGATCTGATCTTCTGAGCTACATCTGCCATAAGAAGGAGCAGTGATAAGAAGTATAAATTTATTAATTTTGAATACAGCATTTATATTTGCAATTTTAATTGGCCTATTATAATGATTTTTCTAGAAGGTTTTCCAAGTACAGATGGCAATTTGGAGAGTCACTGAACCAGAAGAAATGAAATCAAAGAAAGACTATCATCTCTGCTGTTAAATAACTGTGGCAGAGATTGTGTTCCAGACATAAAGAACGAATGCCAACAAAGAAGCAGAAATGAGAGGTATTCTCACGAGTTTCATGAGAAATAGTGGAATTACTTATGACGGGTGTAATTCACTTAAATTTCCGTGATGTCTAATGTCTGCAGGGTAGCAAATGTGGTGCCTCTCTTTAAAACAGTTTCCACAAAGGCATCCAAGGAACTGTGGTCTGGTAAGTCTGACATCTGAATAAGGTAAATGAATATACAGTAAAATAAGGTATTGAATCAAATAATACCTGGTGCATGTGAAAAAATTTCCTTGGTAAAAGTCAACATGGTTTCTATTAAGGGAGGATTTGCCTCAAAAAAATCCCATTTCTTTGAAGGGATAAAAAAGCACAGTGATAAGAGTGATTAGATTAGGTGAGGTTAAATTTCCAGGAGATTTTAGAGGGAATTATACAGCTGTGAGCTAAAAGAAGATCCTGGCATGCATGAGGGGACAGAGTGCCTCCTCAGCAAGTCTGCGAATGATACCAAGCTGGGAGGAGTGGTTAATATACCTGAGGGCTGTGCTGCCATTCAGAGAGACCTGGACAGGCTGGAGAGCTGGGCAGAGAGGAACCTTCCGAGGTTCAACAAGGGCAAGTGTGGAGTCCTGCACCTAGGGAAAAATAACCCTAAGCACCAGTACAAGCTGGGGGTTGACCTTCTGGAGAGCAGCTCTGCAGAGAAGGACCTGGGAGTGCTGGTGGATGACAAGTTGACAAGAAGACTGTTGCAGGGAGGTGATCCTGCCCCTCTACTCAGCCCTGCTGAGGCCTCGTCTCGAGTACTGCATCCAGTAGGTCAAAAATGTGACCTACTGGTCACACCATCTCCATTATGCATGAAGTCAATACACCAGGAGTGGACTATTAGCACAGCACTGTGTTCCTAGGGTCAGCAAGCAGTGGACCTGAGAACAGATAAAGTGAGAATCAGTCACACCTCTCTAATATTTAATACAAACTACTTACCCTTCAGAGGGTTGGATATAGTTGATAACTCTTTTTCAAAATTTTTGTATTTGCATATCTTCTAAATATTATCTGGGGAGGTAAGAATAGCAGCACAGTAAATATCAGCTTATTGACAACAGGCCAGTTTCTTAGTGAACTTTGTGGATTTCTCAGAACTACTCTGCAGACTGTGCAATTCTCAGAACTAGTCAGAGATCCTTGAACAAGAGTCAGTACCATTAATATCAGGAAGGGAGATTAGGAATGCTCCCAAAAGAAAGATTGGAGCTCTGTGGGTAATTGTCTTTGTGACTTGTCCAAATTTGTCATCATTAATGATCAAGTTCAAATAACTGAATTGAAATGGCGGTGTTCCCAGTGACTTCATCAGCTAACAGAAGGTCTGTGTAGCATTTACTTGCTCTTTTAACAGAGAAGAAATCATATTCCATCCCGTAGATGCAGGTAAGCCAGTGTGACTGCAATATTAGCCTCTGATTGGAGCAGGCAGTCTACTTGTGAATTCATTTTGCATACATTAGTATCTCTTAATAGCCCAGGTCATTTCCCGAGTAGTGATTTGCATGCTCACAGGAGAATCATTTTTTTTATTTATTAATATAAAAAAAATCACCTTTTATAGTAAGCTTTGATACTGACCAGAAAAGAACCATTTCCAGCTACCTTGTAATGGTCAAAAATGTGTCACATAAACACCATCTCCATTATGCATGAAGTCAATACACCAGGAGTGGACTGTTAGCATAGCACTGTGTTCCTAGGGTCAGCAAGTTCAGCCAGCCCTGTGGGAGAAGCACCTGTTCAGGAAAGTCTTACTTTGCTTTGAATATTTGGTCTTTCTTCCTTAGCATGCAACTATAGGGTCCTATGAACAGCAGGAGATATTCCACAGTGGTTTATAGGAAGCACCATCGAGACAGTCCACATCCAGGCCTAAGTGGTCAGTAGCGCAAAACAGGCCTTTACAGTTGCACCTGAATGCTCTGTGACAATGCTCTATAATAGTAACTTGTATCTCATAAGCCGCAGGAATAAATGGAGTGAGCCATCTTTCACTATGTGTAGAGTGCCCCCAAATTAGGGATGACTTTTCCCTGTCTTCAGGGTACCACCCTACCTTTGAAGTGAGACTGGCACAGAGCAGTGGATAGATGATGAGAGAGAGAGAGACATATCACTTCCTGAAACTTGGTGGTGCCATGAAACTATTTGGTATCCGTGTTGTGACAGATCCAGACAGTATCATCCATGACCATAGCTCAAACAGATGACATCGAGATGCATCACAACCTTTAAATACGTAGTCAGATATCTCAAAGCACCTTAGAGTATAAATGAGGAAGCATAAATCCTTCAGCTGTGTTTTCCGCGTGGATGAGGACCTCACTGACTTATCACAGATGAACAACTCTGCCTTTTCTCTATTTGGGAACAAGGCTCAGGAAGCGTAATAAATAATCCATCCATGGACTTTTGGATGGCTGCTTCTAATGAGAAACTCATTGGAAACCAGCCGCAGGTAAAAATAATGGGTGTCTTTGTGTTTGGCTTTAGTGATATAGTTCTTCCGGCATAGACTGAACAGGGCTTCACATACCTGTCTGGCAGAGATGCATAGTGAGATACTCACCATCCTTTTGTAGAAAATAACACTTAATAGAATTGATACTAACATGGTTTAAGAGAAATAGCTTGAGGATTTAGAGAGAGATTATTGGAGAATGTGGATTTTTAAGTCAGTTTCTAGAATATGAAAGGAAAAATCTCTGCTGTAAAACTACAACACAGTTTAGGTAATTCAACAGCACTAGGTCCATCATCTCTTAAATTATGAGGGACTTCTCCCTTGGGAACATTTCTGGACTCAGGTCACATTTGTGCAGTAAGTAACTGCTTAAAATGAGAACAGTTCTCCCTTGAGAACATTACCCTAGTGGACCCTGAGGGCCAAATCCTCACTAGCTGTAAATGGATTTGGTTTCACTGACAGCAGTAGTTTACTCCGGTTTATATCACTGGAGAAACTTACCTAAGATGTGCTGTTGCTCATCATGAGCTCTACTGTGACTCATTTATTTAGGGGAGGGGGATTTTATTGATCTCAACTGCATTTGAAGGAGGGAAAGATCATCAAACTATTAAAACACATTTTCTTCGGCTGAGGTGTGGTGATAGTCATTCAGCCCAAAGCACTGATCTGTGGCCCAGATGAGGAAAGGAAGCTTAGATAAGCACTCAGCCTTCCAAGAAACATTTTATTGTCACAGACAATGAGGGAAATGCTCTACACATCATCTACCAGTTCTGATGAACTTTTTAGGCTAATGATGATAAGTCTTTAGAATAGCAGCGTGAGAGGTCAGGTTGCTGGTATGAGAGTATGTACTATATGTACTGTTACATACTGTACTCCAGAATACATTGGATTCCAGACTGACTAGTCTAGTCTAGTTTAAACACTGATAGGATGGAGAGGGGAAGCTGCAGCAGAATGCAATACATGTCAGGAGTAGAAAGATAATATGTACATACAGGTTTTGCTTGTGACTATACTGGTGCGTGTAGCTGGAGAAACACTGCTGACTTCATTTGAATCTTTCACACTGACAAGAGCAGTGTTTCAAAGGGAAGGGAATGAGCTGATACCTTTTTACCTTTCCTTGGCTGTGTCTACTGTGGCCTGCCTCAGTTTAATTTTCTGCTCTTTTGATTCCTGTTTAATTTCTCTTTTCTGGAGAGATGACTGCATCAGGAACCTTCCCCCTCTCTGCACCAGCATTAATGACTGTTCAAAGCACAAAACAGCAAAGGCTCAACTTTAGGACTGGATATATGGCTCTGACAAAGCTTCATCTGCTCTGCATTGTTCCTTATGAGACATGAGGAGACACTTTCACAGTGTACTCGAGTACCGCATCCAGTTCTGGGCTCCCCAGTCCAAGAGAGACATGGAGTTACCGGAGAGAGTCCAGCATAGGGCTACAAAGATGATCAGGGGACTGGAGCATCTGTCCTATGAGGAACGGCTTTGAGAGCTGGGCCTGTTTATCTTGGAGAAGAGAAGACTGAAGGAGGATCAATGTGTATAAGTACCTGAAGGGAGGGTGTCAAGGGGACAGGGACAAACTCTTTTCAGTAGTGTCATGCAAGAGGACAAGAGGCAACAAGCACAAATTGAACCATGGGAAGTTCTGCCTGAATATGAGGAGGAATTTCTTTACTGTGAGAACGACAGAGCACTGGAACAGGTTGCCCAGGGAGGTTTGAATATCTCCAGGAATATCTTCTCTGGAGATATTCAAAGCCCACCTGGATCAACCCTGTCTAACATGCTCTAGGTGACCCTGTTTGAACAGGGGGTTTGGACTAGCTGATCTCCAGAGGTCCCTTCCAACCTTACCAATTCTGTGATTATGTGATTGTGTGTGTTGTTCAACATTCCAATTGTCTTCATTGTCTATAAGCTACCTCTTAAAAGTGAGTTCTGAGGCTCATTTCCACAAGATTCTTAGGTGATGTTTGTGCTACTGGGTTAAACTAGTCCTGCACGCTGGAACTAATTCATCTCCATAGTCCCTCATGTGCATTTGGCAAGTAATAGCTAGCATTCCCCCTAATAATTTTGGAAATTAGGCTGGGCAGTGATGACGCCCATCAGTCAGTTTGCATCAGGCTACTTTGTTTTGACATATTTTAGGACACATACATTCATAGCATAAACCACATTATTTTTTGTGATATTTCAGAAGTAAATGTATGCCAGCCAGCTAAAATGTAATGGCACTCAGGGCTTCATAAAACTCAGTAAGAACATCTTGCAGTAAACCTATGTCTTTGGGACTTACTATTTTGAATTTCATTCAGAAGAATCCTTCAGAGAGAAGCATGATTTCCAAGGAAGATTGTCCTGTTGCCATCCTTTGAAAGAAAGGCTAAAAATATGATTAGCTTGTAGGTGATGCAACAGGAAGCATTAGAAATTCCATGTTTCCAAATGCTTAGTACACATTAATCACAAGTGTTCTCCAAGGCCATTTGAAATGTACAGCAAGCCTACAAGGAAAAAGGCTAGTGTGACACATGTAGCATTATTGTTATTTCCCAGGCAACCCCAGCTGCTCAGTGCCCTACAGACTTACAAATGAGTTGTAGGAAGGAACACACCAGGAATGTGCATTTTGAGTTACTGATCTTGTCTTTATTCTCCTCCTTTGAGCCTTCATGAGGTCAATGACCTGTAGAAATCTGAAAGGAACTGGTTAGCTTGCCTCATGCCTGTTATACCTTGCTACTGTTGGGACACTGGAGGAGTCCTTGGAACCTAGTAGCAAGTTTCTGGAGTGAGGGAAGACTTCTCAGGCTCCTCAGAGGCTAGCTGTTGTGCTGGCATCAGGATGGTGACGAATGCCAGCTATTTTTTTGGCCCTGAATAAATTAAAATTGCTGCCACCTGGAGAGCAACAAGGAAGAGGAAACAATACACTCTTCCCCGTGAAAGAGTACATGGAGCATTATATTACCATTCTTGAATAGCAAGTAAAAGTGTAACCTCAGATGTGATTAGTTGGGAAAAATCTCCATGCCTCTTACCACCACCTAGGCTGATACATATGCCTTATAAAATGACTGGGAGAGGTTGTGGTGTTGTGTAGCTCCTTCAGCACCCTCTCAGTTCACCTGCTCTGGGTTTAAATCTGGAGAGCAATGAAATCAGAGATCCTAGGCACTTGTTATGGGTCCACTCGGTGTCAATGGTCAAAAAGTAAATTATTTTGGAAGAATAAAGAACTAAGAGGAAGTCTTGATCTGATTCTTTTCCCAAGGACTTTAAGGGAGTTTAATGCTTCTTTCTCAGGAAATTACCTCTGGTTAGTCTGATAACAGATGCCCGCTCATGTAAACAGGAGAAAGCCTAGGTTAAAACTTGTCATTTTCCTGCTCCTCTGATAACATGAATAGTCTCACCGAAATAAAGGGCTAGTTAGATAAACAAGGATGATAAGAACAGAGCCTGAGCAATGAACACTGACAGGATGAATGAGTCAGTTTTGCAACAAAGAATGTGGTGCTTAGACACTCACATGCTGCCTGTAGTGACATCTTGCATCACACTGGAGAAAGTCTGGGAGAAGGCCATACTGAGCATATCAGGAGCATCAAGATTTCACTACTGCCATTATGTGTCTCTGTTCATCTGAAATAAATTAATATTTCATGCTGCCATTGAGTGTCTGGGCAGGTGGTCGGCCCACAGACTCCTTTTCTTTTTGTTTCAACTTTATGTTTGTGACCAGTCACAACCTAGCACCTCCTATCTCTCTGGTTGTTCTCACAAAACTGGGTAGGTCTTCTGCTTCTCTCCCTTCACAACATTTTTTTTTTTATCTGAGTCTTAAAGTCCCTTTTATTCTTAAGCGGAAAAAAAAGAACAGCAGCACTCGAGTGTGAGTCCTAGTAAATTCAATCCTGAATTACATTAAGGGAGTAAATGATGAATCTAAGTCTATATATTTTGGTGTAAATTACCGTATCTTCCTCTTGATGTTTATTTCTGAGAGTCAACTCTTTCTTCTTCTCTGGTGTGATTCCCTGACACTCTGCTGATGACAGTACATCCCTGTCCCTTTATGTTTGCACCAAGACTGAAAGGTAAAGTGGGCTCTGTGTGTCAGGGTATGTGTTCTCATCTCAGGTACTCCAGAAGTGCTCTCACATGTAAACTCAGGCATTCATTGAACACAAAGGAGAACTGTGGTGACACAGAACTTGTTCTGCATTACCCGTCTAGTTTGGAAGGGGAGAGGAGAAAATGTGCAAGCACATGTAGCGCACTAGCTAATCTTCAGCATGCCAAGTGCTTTGGGTGAGGGTAGCTCCTCTGAGACTGTAGAAATGGTTGAATGAAATCACAGAATCATATAGAAATATGAAATTGTTAAAGCAGAAAGAGATCTTTAGAAATCATCTGGTCTAACCCCCCTGCTAAAGCAGGTTCCTCTGGACCAGGTCAAGTCCAGGAGCTCCATGTTGCTTCATAACGGCCTTCTGTCTTTTCATGATTTCTTGCTAGTGGGCTGGATCATTTTTGAGCTTTAAGGAGCTTAAATATCAGCCAGCTCTCTTGGACCCCCTCTTCCCTCTAGGATCCTACCCCACGCAATTGTTCCAAGCAGGTTCTTGAACAGGCCAAAGACACCTCTCCTGAAGTCCAGTGCTATGATCCTGCTTTTTTGCCCTGCTCCTTCCTTGCAGAATCCTGAACTATACCTCTTGTGATAATTGCAGCCAAATCTGCCCCTAGCTTTCACAGCTCTGTCCAGCTCTTCGTTGTTTGTAAGTATGAGATGTAGCAGAGCACCTCTCCTCATTGGGTCCTTGATAATGCGTGTTAGGAAGTTGTCATCTATGCACTCCATAAACCTCCTGGATTGCTTTTGCCCTGCTGTGTTGTCCCTTCAGGGTGGTTCAAGTCCCTCATGAGGACTAGGGCCTGTGAACATGAGGCTTCTTTCAGTTCTCTGAAGGAATTTTGGTCTGCTTCTTCTTCCTGATCAGGTGATCTATAGCAGCACCCATTACAATGTCACTCTTGTTGCTCTGCTGCCTAATCCTGACCAGGATTAGCTAACACTTTACCTGTTCCCAAGCAGAGCTCTGTGCAGCTGGATCACATTTAAGCCTAGCACAACTGAGATTTATGCCTTGCCTTTTAAGAGGTACTGAGAGGGGATTCCGTCTCTTCCTTTTTATCTTGCTGCTTCCTCCTGCATATGTCTGAGCAAATCACTCATGAAGTGCATGAAGTGTATCTGAGGAGCCAGCTGAGCACATTTTTTTCCCTTCACAGGTTTTTGTGGTACAGCTGATTTGACTTGTGCTTGGAAAATCGATTGGCACAATTCTGGTTGATGCCTGAGACTTCTGCTTGAATTTATTAGTACCTTTGCAGTTCAGAACTTCTCCTTCTTTCCTACTCCACAATAATATCCTGATTTTGCAGCCTGTTTCTTTAATTCTGCTGAGAGGCAAGCTAAGATAGCCCCAGTATCCCTTGTCCTGTCTTTCCCCTATATGCATCCTGTTGGTAGGGAGTTTAACTAGTTCAGCTGCTGCATAGTGCTTCATTTTTCTCTCATCATTATGTCACTCGCACTTTCTCCTCTCTAAATGGCCTCTACCTTTTCTTAGCTCTAATCCTTTTCATTTCACACCACCCCTTCTCAGCTCCTCTAGCCTGGCTGGAATGGGAGTTGTCCAGGAGAGGGTGTAGGATATGTTTAGATATGAACTAAAGAAAGTTTGCATGTCTGAGAAAATGTGTGTGTGTTTCCCAGCACTATTTCAGATCTATAAATACTTTTCCCTACAGATTCTGCCTATAGGATGTTCCCCAGACTTTTCTTTCTCCCATTTTTTTGGCATAACCTAAGTAGCTGTTTGCTTTTTGGCTACGGCTCATGAATTAGGAGGTGTCTATGTAGCTGTGTAGGCATCTTTCTTTATGATGCACAGCTTTTGTAGAAGTTCTCAAGCTGGATAAGTAAGTTGGAGTAGCAGTGCTGGTGACTTTGGTCTTGGCTGAATTCCCTTCTCTTTTAACCAATTTTCAGTACTAAAAGACAGGTCCTCTGTCTCACTAGGATAAGTACCAAGCCTTTGATGATTGAAGAGCAAGATCTCTGCCTACTGAGATGATCTTTTCAGGGTAAGATACTATGAGGGCAGTAGAGATGTGAAGACAACAGTAAGAGAAGATCTAGTTGCATTATGGGACTGCTTTGCCAGCAGATAGAGTTTCAAGAGTTCTCTTCCTTTTATCTAATTAGATTCCATGATCATAGCAATCCATATTGACTTTAAAACTGATAACAGATGTATTTTCTAGACAACGAGTCTTATTTAAAATTATATGAAACTTCCTGTCAAATTCAATAAAAGCAAAGGGGGCAGGAGACCTGCATGGGTGAGCAAGGACCTCTTGGCCAAATTCAGACAGAAGAAAAAAATGCACAGAATATGGAGGAGGGCACAGGCTACTTTGGAGAATTATAGGAATGCAGTCAGAGTATGTAGAGATGCTGCGAGGAAGGCTAAGGCCCAGCTGGAATTGAGTCTTGAAAGGGATGATAAGGACAATAGGAAGGGCTTCTTCAAATACATCAGCAGCAAGAGGAGGACTAGGGAAAATGTGGGCCTGCTACTAAATGGGGCAGGAGTCCTCGTGACAAGGGATACAGAGAAGGCAGGATTACTGAATGCGTTCTTTGCTTCAGTCTTCACTGCTAAGGGCAGCCCTAATGAATCCTGTAGCCTGGAGATGAGAGAGAAAGTCTGGAGAAGGGGAGACTTTCCTTTGGCTGAGGAGGATAGGATTAGAGATCTTCTGGGCAGGCTAGACATCCAAAAATCCATGGGCCTGAATGGGATGCACCTGCAGGTACTGAGGGAGCTGGCGGGTGTTGCTGCCAAGCCACTCTCCATCATCTTTGAGAGGTCCTGGAGAACAGAAGAGGTGCCTGACGACTGGAAGAAAGTCAGTGTCACTCCAGTCTTCAAAAAGGACAAGAAGGAGGACCCAGGCAACTTCAGACTAGTCAGCCTCACCTCCATCCCTGGAAAGGTGATGGAACAGCTCCTCCTGGATGTCATCTCCAGGCATGTGGAGGAAAAGAAGGTGATCAGGAGTAGTCAACGTGGATTCACCAAGGAGAAATCCTGCTTAACCAACCTGATAGCCTTCTGTGATGGAATGACTGCCTGGGTAGATGAGGGGAGAGCAGTGGACGTTGTGTACCTTGACTTGAGCAAGGCTTTTGACACTGTCTCCCATAACATCCTCCTACATAAGCTACATAGCTGTGGGTTAGATGAGTGGACAGTGAGGTGGATTGAGAATTGGCTGAAAGGCAGAGCTCAGAGGGTCGTCATCAGTGGCGTGGAGTCTAGCTGGAGGCCTGTGGCGGCGTCCTCCAGGGCTCAGTACTGGGTCCCATCCTGTTCAACTTTTTCATCAGTGATGTGGATGAGGGGACAGAGTGCCTCCTCAGCAAGTTGGCTGATGATACCAATCTGGGAGGAGTGGCTGACACACCTGAGGGCTGTGCTGCCATTCAGAGAGACCTGGACAGGCTGGAGAGTTGGGCAGAGAGGAACCTCCTGAGGTTCAACAAGGGCAAGTGCATAGTCCTGCACCTAGGGAAAAATAACCCTAAGCACCAATACAAGCTGGGGGCTCACCATCTGGAGAGCAGCTCTGCAGAGAAGGACCTGGGAGTGCTGGTGGATGACAAGTTGACCATGAGCCAGCAATGTGCCCTTGTGGCCAGGAAGGCCAATGGTCTCGTGGGGTGCACTGGGAAGAATTTTGCCAGCAGGTCGAGGGAGGTGATCCTGCCCCTCTACTCAGCCCTGCTGAGGCCTCATCTGGAGTACTGTATCCAGTTCTGGGCTCCCCAGTCCAAGAGAGACACGGAGCTCCTGGAGAGAGTCCAGCATAGGGCTACAAAGATGATCAGAGGGCAGGAGCATCTGTCCTATGATTAACGGCTGCAAGAGCTAGGCCTGTTTAGCCTGGGGAAGAGAAGACTGAGGGGGGATCTTATCAATGTGTACAAGTGTGTGAAGGGAGGGTGTCAAGAGCATGGGGACAAACTCTTTTCAGTTGTCCCATGTGACAGAACAAGAGGCAATGAACACAAACTGAACCACAGGAAGTTCCGCCTGAATGTGACGGGGAATTTCTTCCTTGTGAGAGTGATGGAGCACTGGCACAGGTTGCCCAGAGAGGTTGTGGAGTCTCCTTCTCTGGAGATCTTCAAGGCCTGCCTGGACGCAACCCTGTCTAACATGCTCTAGGTGACCCTGCTGAGCAGGGGTGTTGGACTAGCTGATCTCCAGAGGTCCCTTCCAACCTTACTGATTCTATGATTCTATGAACCACTTGATCATTTCCTTTGTTCTTACAAACTGTGCCAAACCCTCCCTTGAGTTCTGCCAAATGCAGATTCCACTTTCATTCTTCTTTTTTGCTCTGAATAGAGTGAAAGAATGTTTTTCTCTTGTCCAACATTCCTTGAGGGAATGTTGACCCTCCCTGAATGACAGGAATAATTGTAAACCTATTCATGGCTATGGTTGTTTGGGGAAAACAAAAACAAAAACAAACACAAGGAAACAACTTTGTTCTGCTCAGTGCATAGAGTTTCTAAAGTTCTTGGAGCTGCAGGCTTTTATAGATCACTTAACATTAAAAAGAGTAGTCCTTTCACTCTTTTTTTGCAGCATTAGGAAAACAGTTCCTCTTCAACTTGCAGAATTAAGATATCTTCTGACTTCTCTCCATGTCTTGAACCATTGTTTTCTTCTTGGTTATGTGTAATTTTTAATTATAGTGAGGTTCTTGAGAAATAATTTAGCTCACAAATTTTATGTTTGGTTCTTGTATTTATGCATTCAGTCTGATTTGAAAGGCTTCAACATAGTTTATCCTCTCCTTGGAATCCAAAAGTGCCAGTCCACTGTGCTTTCTGGAAATATCATCCTCATGACTGGAAGCTCTACCGAATGGAGTACTCTTTCGAGATTGGCACATACTGATGATCAGGAAAAAGGTGGGAAAGAAATATATGATGAACTGCAAATGAATGTGGACCTACTGGAGAGCGACCACTCCGCCTGCCATTTCTTGGGAACAAGGAAACATGTCTGTGCTGAAGAGCTGTTTGTAAAGCAGCTGCCAAAAAGGAGGCCCAACCTCTTTTAGTTAAATTTTGTGACTATCTTAAAGGAAGATAATTCCCAGAAGGCTCATAATTATCCTCTGAGGTGATGGGATGGCATTTCTGGGGATGTCAGACTTCATTTGTACAGGCAGCTTGCCTTTCTATTGCACTCCTGCCAAGACGTCAGACTAGATTGTTCCTCCGCTGTGACTCTCTAAGTGGGAGATGGATCAGGTTATTTCTAATAAGTGACCATGGCCATTTGAAAATGTTCCCTCTTTTCTGTTGGTGTTTTCTACTGGTTTTCTTACGTAGTGATGATGGTAAAACCTGGGCCAGGGGAAATCTATGGGCAAATAGCAATGACTGGCTGAATGTTACCCTCTCACAATCTATGCACCACATGTATGTCTGTACTGACTGCTCCCTACCCAAAGTATATTCCACAGGCTTCAGTTTTTGAGCCCTTTCCACACTGTTCTTTGGCTGCTGCCAAAGAAAGCAGATCAGCTAACTCAAGAACAAAGTTACTGGTATGGTTTGGCCACCAGAGGGCTCTGGTATTATTTCACAAATTTGACAGAATGATACAAAGAAATTAGAATTGTAGTTGGTCAAAAGGGATCGACAATCCTGCAAAAGCCTCGTGCCTTTTCCTAAAGCTTGGACACCCAAGATGAGAATGGGCTTAATGTCCAGCTTGTTGCATCACAAACAATCAAGAATCTGGGGCATTTCTATGATTTATCAGCCCCCTGAGAGCTGTATCTATGCTAATATTACATGGATGTGTTCATAAAATCCCTTTTTGTGTGAAGGAATTTTGGCACTGGAGGACAGAGGTGTGTTTGTGGGTGGGAAGGTGAGAACTATGGGTGAAGCAAAGGTAAAACCACATCACTTCTGAGAGATGCTCTCATCAAGGCATGGGAGGTGCATAGGAAGGGAAGTAACTTTCAAATTGCATCAACCTTTCCATGTCAAGATTCTGCTATTTTCTCTCTTCTCATTGAAGGACCATCTCATTTTCTTTCTTCTCATTGAGGGACTGTTGCAGCACAGGAGAAAAACAGAACTCAAGCTGTTATTCATTGTAGAACACTACAGTTCCTTGTGTGTCCTTGAATGAACCCCAGGTTTTGTAGCTGACCCAGAGCAGTACCATCAGGAAGGCATTTCTTTTTTTCCCTCAGCTCTAGTCCTATTTTTAGAGCTTGCTGCTTTCTCAGGGGCTCCACAGTCTATTTTTGAAAAGACTTTACAGGCTGCCAAACCATTGTTGCTTTCTCTAGGGCTGATCAACATGGTGCCTGTATTAAACATGTCCAGCATTTGAAATGGGTATTGCTTTAAAGTAGCAAAACATTACTAAATGTGAAAGATGCTTTTGAAAATACAACTCCAATGTGAAGTACTTTATTTCCACAAAGCATCCTTTTGATTGTCTCATGACTTTCCCCTTTTGTGAAACAAACATTGGTTTGACCCTCAAATTGCTCACAGCTGCATGAACCTGATCTGCACATTATTAGATCATCTAGAATGACTGTAAATCAGATTTGGTCGAAGTGTTGCAGCATGTTTAATATTTTTATAAAACTCTTGTTCTTGTCTTTTATAATCAGTAATGGTTAAAAAGCCTGTCTCTGAAAGCTCTGTAAGGAAGAAGTCAAAGGAGATAAAATATATGGAGTGGTAAACATTAGTAATAATCTTCATGATATCATTTTTGTGGTACTCTCAGCTAGATCCAGGATAATCAAAATGACTTTTTTCCCTGTGAGAAAAAAGGAAAAATTCAGGAACAGTTACATAAAGATGTGGGAGTATCACAGGATGTACTGCTGGTATAAGTCAGCACTGCTCCACTGATGTCAGTCAAATTAGCTGACATGAGGGAGCATTTGTCTGCAAGGGAAGCTGGGCTCAGATTTACAAGTGAGTTTTCATGGCTACATAAGCGACCACTTACCAGCTGAATACAATATCTTCCCATGTCACTCTCTAAACTCTTAACAAATGAGTGAGGCAATGTCTATGTTAAATCTCTTTCATGAATGCTTAAGCCAATACATCTTCTATATTACCTGCCACAGACTAATACTGCCCAAGTGGACATTTGCTGCTCTCCACTTCATGTTGTTTTTTTTTCTTGAGCTGTAATCCCTCAGCTGTGCCTTTGAGCCCTCAGTTTACAGGCTTGATTGGATGAATTTGAAATACAGAGTACCTCCTGCGTCAATTTCTTATGTGAATGACATAGGAAGTCCAAGGGAATGTCTCTGAAGGAAGTAATGAGCCAGCCTTTTCCAGAATCACAAGGGCTTTTAGAAGGCCAATTTTTCTTGCTTTAATTACATTTGAGGTCATAAATACTCTTACACATCTGAGCCTTGGTATTTACTATGGATGCAGGACAAAGAAAGAATGTATGCTATCTAAGAATGGCTCTACTAGTTGCATAATCTGTGTAGTTCTGTGGCCTGTTCCCAAAACACCAGCCGTTAAGGAACATCATGAACTGTTAGTATTCATTTTAGTTTTTAACTTCCAGTGGATTTCCTCTTCCATTAATTTGTYTAGCTGCCTACTGAACACTTGTAAATTATTGCCATCCACAACATCCTGCAGCAAGGTGTTCCATGGCTCAGCCATCCCTGTGTGAAGAATTACCTCTTCTTGTTTGAATCTGCTGTTTTATTTGTTGTTTAATCTCCTCCCTCATAACTTGACTTCTCTGGATTGCTTGAAGGCTTTAAATTCTTCGTTCATGAAATGCCCATCTCAAGTTTACCAGGAAACTTGTGAACTTTTGTGAACTTAACATGAGACTTGGACCTGTAACTAAACCAGATGAGTTTTGCTTAGGTTTGGATTTCATTAAAGATGCTTTACAGACTTCTTCTTATAATTCCACTGGAAAAGGAATAATTATTTGAAAGCCACCCAGCAGTGCTGCCTAACATGTTATGTAAATCTGTGGTTGTGCTCTCCTTTGAATTATTTCAGCTCCAGCCTTCCACACCCTCCACCAAATTCTCATAGAAGCCACTGATCCTGGCAAATCCTCTTGGCCACTGAGTTGGCTGGCTAGATTTGAAGGTACAACTGCCATACCAGATGGCTATGAGGTTAACAAGAAATTCATTCAGAGCTATTCATAAACCAGGCTGTCTTTTCTCTGAAGAAAATTGGAATCGACAGCACACTGACACACCTACCCACATCTGCACAGTAACATCTTAGTGTTCTGTGTTACATGGTCACTGAGGAGTGAAGGAAACAGCCTGTCTGTCACACATCTACTCTTCTGTGCTGCTTTACCCCACAGTCAGTACCAGCTCAGCAGGCTCCATCTGTGCTACTGAGCAGTGGAGGTGTTTGATGAACGGGTGAACCTGCTCCATTCGTAATAGAACAGAGTTGAAACAGTGCCGAGCTTTCACCTTGGACATATACTTTCAGATATCTTTCACGACCTGTATCCATCCAGCAGTCCTAGATCCCAGTTGGACTTGCACTGCAAACTAGGAATCAGGAATTTGTAGTGCTTTCTGAAGTAGTGGATTGTGGGAGGCTCAAAGTCTGATGGAAATCAAAGGGTTGGAGGAGGATAAATAAGAATAATTATTCTTCTATTTTCCTGAGAAACAATATTATATTAGAAACTGATGTTGCAATGAAGATGGCTGAACAGAAAGCAACCTAAAAATTTTCAAAGTTTCCTGTAAAGCATCTTTTTGTAACAGCTAAGCATCTCCACAAGGTCCTGGAACAGAGGTGAAGGATCCTGTATCAGAGCCAGTGATGAATCAGCAAAGATACCAGCAGGTAATGGGACGTGAGCTGACAGATTCTTGGCTTCTTTCTTTATCTTGGAGTATCTGCATTAATTTTTATCTTTAAACATTCTTGCTATACGAAAAAATAAACAAAGCAAAAACCAAAAAGAACACAAAAACTATGGCACCAGCTCTGAGTCATGCTGGTCTATTTACATGCTGATGTATTTAGGGGTAAAACTGCTGGAGTTCAATAAGCATAAAGAAGGAGTAGATAAGAGAAGTAGGGGTGGTAGTAGTAAGTTATCTAGATAAAAGAAAGGGAGGTGATGTATGCTTTCAGTAATTACTTGACAGCTTGCACTATTGGTCCCCAAATCAAATTGGCTCAGGATGATTTTAAGCCACTAGATTTTCTTCAAGTTAAATTTATTTTCTCAGACTTGGAGGACACATCAGTGTTATCTGCCCAATGGGAAGCAGAAAAGATTTAGATAATGAAATGTACCTTGCTGAAGATCTGTTCTTATCACTGTGACATTTGATGAACATATCTTTTAAGTGATATGACTCATATAGCGCCTCTGTTTGTCCTTTTTCCCCCCAGGCTGTGGTTGCACAATTAAGGATCACTGCTACCAGACTGGTGCAGTAATGGATCGTTCAGTGGGATCAGCTGCATCTAGAACAAGTATGAGTATTCATGTTTCTGTTGAACTACTCACAGCACACACAACTCCTTATGGTGGTTACAGGACCAGGCTACACTGACATAAGGCTTGCTGGATCAAATCAATCTGTTACATTTCGGGGTTCATTTGAAAGGGCATCGTGAGTTTATATGCTTTGTGTTATGTGGCCAAGACATTTTTGATCTAGCACTAGAAGTCTTAAAGATGGATTTGCAATATCACTACATAGGGCCAGTCCTCTTTTGATGTACTATTCATGTGTTTGTGGTGTAGCTGGTGTATATCAGAGATACAGTTTGAAGCGTGTGTGGAAACTTCTGTGGCTTCTCTTCATCTACAATGCCCTGCGATTTTATAGTCTCTGGCTAGATTATGCAGATGTCTCAGCATTGAAAGTAGGTCTAGACCCATCCTTAATAGACTGCATTGGCACAGCTATTGTTACCCAGCTATTGCTTATTCTGTAAAGAAACGATCTCTGTGACCAGACTAGCACTCTGCCTGTTCAGTTGCAGTTCCCAGTTTCTTTTTGGCAGACATCTGTTCATAGCCCACAAACTCATTTACTCTCCTGAAGAATTGAAGAGGAAACCTTTTTTTCAGTTTCTATCTAAACTCTCTGCTTGAAACTGCATGCAAATAATCTGCTTGTCAGACTGGAGTATCTGGGCTGCTGCTCTACAGAGCCCTTGATGAAACACTGTAGAGTGTTTCAGGGTGAAACACTCTGTAGAGTGTTTCAAGGGGAACAGAATAGCTACTAGGAAATGGGTTGTCTCTGCTTCCAACTGCTAGAGAGCACAAAAAGAAGGTAAAACTACCTTTTAGCCTATTCCTAGTGTCACTTCTCTTTATGAGTGGTTTGTGCAGTTGCCACGTGAATATTATGCACTTGCATATGGGAAGGGACATGTGTCATGTTTTTGTGAATAAGAGGGGGATGTCCACAAGATAACTTTTCTAAGAAAAGGCTGTTGAGCCTGGTGCTTTGATGCCAGTGCTGAAAAATCAAGCAGCTATATACTCACAAGTTTAGACAAGCCAGTTGTGCATGAAAGCTATTATTGGAAGATATAGCACAAAAATAAAGTACATGCAGCACATGTGAATTGAGAAAGTGTGATCTATTTTTAGAGCCTGTTTGCCTATGTGCTGAGTCAAGGTTTGCACACAGATCAAGCCTACATCTGAAATCTACTTTAGTGAGGTTGTTAGTTTTCAGGCAATTTGTGGCTCCCTGCAAAATTCTTTCTTTATCATTTTTTTTAACTAGTATCTCAGTACTGCAGCGAGATTAATTAGAAAAGCCAAAAAATTAATGTTAGTAGAGAAAGGGAGGCAGAGGAAAAAGGTGAACAACCTTTTGTTAAAGAGGGATGGGCTTAGCAAAAGTAATAGCTAGCTAAGGGCAGAAATATCAAAAGAGCGTTATAAAGTACGCAATGGGAAAAAATGGCTCTGAAAGGAGTTGAAAAGCTTGCATCTTGTTTTATCCTTACTAAAACAAACCTTTACTGAGGGAACAACCACTAGAGAAAACAGGAACTAGAGAAAGAAATTGGAACTACTTTGCATGAATTACAGCCGTCTCTAGCTTTCTGGGCTTGGAAGAAAAGCCTCTAGATTACCAGGACTGTCATGCTGCAAGGTAAAGGGATGCTAGCTGGGCATAAAAGACTAGCTGACTGGCGTCAGTCCTAGTGGATGGATTCTGTTCTGCAAGATACTACCTTTTGCAGACTGCCTTCCAAAGCAGAACTACTGTCTATACAAATGGTGAAAATTAAAATATGGGTCTCTGCATGGCTGAAGGTTTTCCCTATGAAGGAATGCCTATCCATTGTTTCCAAGAGGCAATTTTACAAATTCCAGAGACACCTACGCTGCCTCAGATGACTGCAGTCATTACCTGGGACAGGAAGTGTTAGTCCTTGTCTTCTACTGTCCTGCTATGCCATTAACACCACTAGTACACCAGCATTACAGTTCACCTTCAGCTTGAAGGAAATAGCAGCACAGATCTGCTGAGGGAACAGGAGTGGTGCAGAAGGACAGGCTCTGTTTGCTCATTCATGCCTGGCACAGGAGAACCTTTTGGGTTCCTCTGTGCAGAGAAGGTGGATTGCAGATGTGGAGAATGTGGCACTGGTAAGCCAACAGGCACATCAGCCATACTATGGTGGCCATCATGTGGCCAGTGAGAAGCAGGCTGGCTTATGCAGAAGAACCAAGTGGACCTTCTTTTAAGATGTAAATTAGAAAGTGAACAGAGTCAGGCAGTATCCACAGCTTTCTGAGGGGAAGAGAAAATGTTTTTTATGCTAAACAAGATGGAAAGTACAGTGAGAGTGGCTTGAATATTGACTTGATAGTAGAGACCCAGATGAGGCCCAGGGCAGAAACATCTTGTATCCTTCACATGAAAACCAGTCCTGCTGGATTTATGGTAATGTTGTAAAGCACTTGTCCTGGGGAGGCTGGCTGTAGAGATTGACCTGAGTGCCATCTAGTGATCTAACAGCATAAATAACTCTTATTCTAGCCAAATGACCATGTTGTGCTGTAGCAGAAGCTCTACAGAGTAGGGTCAGTAAAAGCAGAGAAAGAGCCCATGTTGTTGAGGTAGATCACCATTGCCTAGATAATGATTTGCTGAACACCGTGTCTAGTGATGTGTCTGACATCAGAGGCATGAATAGCCCACCTGAGTTTAACTCAGCTGAAATCTGCATTGTTGCAGAGCCCACAGAGTTCTTATGAGCCTCAAATGTGGGCAGCATATGTATAAACCTTCTATCACAGAGTACAAAAAAAAAGAAAAAGAAAAAGAAAAAGAAAGAAAAAGAAAAAGAAAAAGAAAAAGAAAAAGAGAAAGAGAAAGAGAAAGA
>NW_028185506.1:244311-261941 GCF_003343005.1 Rhea americana | reverse complement strand
AGAAAAAGAAAAAGAAAAAGAAAAAGAAAAAGAAAAAGAAAAAGAAAAAGAAAAAGAAAAAGAAAAAGAAAAAGAAAAAGAAAAAGAAAAAGAAAGCTACCTCCACCAGCAACAGGCATTGTTTTTTATGCATTCTCGAAAAAACTTTCTGAGGTTACATGTTTGGAAGGATTTGACTGATGTCCAATATGTTTCCTTCTGATGATACTAATACCCCAGGGGCTGCCTTTTCAGAGGTTAGGTCGTTTCTGAAGCCCGGTGGTGCCAACAAATCTCTGTTGTAAGACTGTAAGCAAAAACAGAGATAATAGATTATTAGCTTAATTCATGTAGCATATCTTGCTCATAGCATCAAAGTGGCTATTTTCCACTGGAGAAATGGAGGTACAGCAAATTGAAATGCTTTTTAAAGGTCAGAAGCAAGCATAACAAGGGTAACAAACTAAATAGATAGCTAGTGGGGAAGCTCTTTTGGAACATCACTACTGGTCTATATGCTGTGCAGGCTGTGAGTATTAGTTGGTATCTTGGTTAAGATTTCCATGTGCAATTTTACATATATAATAAAACCATCTATAGCAGCCTTTTTGCAAGACTAGGGCTAAAAGACACTTTGAATTTTGGGTGACTATTGGCTCTGTCTATGATTTTGTCATGAAGTATAATCTAGCAAAAGGTATAGTATTGTCATATGCCTAGCAAAAATATTGCTGTGTCACACAATCTGCTATCAGTGATAGTAGTAAAGTAGGTCATTTTGAGCACTATGCTGGTTTTACCAATTAGATTATTTTGTCAGTTGAGCATCTAAATAATAGATGAAAAATAACTAAGCTCATTTTAACTTTTGGGAAAGGGCAGAATTCTGCTGAGCTTGATATTCAAAGTGGAAATAATTCCACCGAAACTGTTGAAAGTCCACTGCTTCTTACACCTTGCCTACAGCCATGCATCCATCTCTCTCTAGGTAACAGAACTGATATATTCCACTGTGTAGAGCACAGGTGTTTGTGGGTGGCCCATTAAATGCCTTCATGGTTAATGGCAATAGAGTAGAATCTTTGTACAGGCATGGATCCAGCAAAGAGCACTCAAAGCACATCAGAATCCCTGTTGACTTCATTAAAACCATGTGAATGTTTAAACAGCTGCTTGAGATCCCTACTGGATCAGGCTTTAACTATGTAATAAAGAGCCCTGAAGTTTGAGGTACATTTTTAAGTAAAACCTTATTTGGTTTAAGCCATCTATCATGTTGAAATAATGCTGTTGTTGGGTAGAAGGTATGATTACTTTTATGGCTATGCGTAACATTTTCACTTCTCACCAAAGTGACTGATGAATGATATATGTGTGCGTTTCCTTCTTCTCTGGGTTTGAAGGGACTAAGCAGTCTGGCCCTGGGTGATGCCTCTTCCTTGTTTATGTAAGTAACATTGTTGGAATGGTGGAAGTGGCTGGGCTGTAAACTGGTAACAATTAAACTGCAGATGCCCTTTTGCAAGAGGCACATTGACAGGCTGATGCAGAACAGGAACTTCTTGTTTACACGGATCACTATCTTCATCACAGTGGCAAAATCCTCCCATCTTTGTACAAACTGGAATGCTGCCTCTGTGAGCAGTATGCTTGTTTAACTAATTTTAGCCTGATTTTTGAAAATACTCAGCTCTTCCCACTCTTCTAACATCATCTTTTTTCTCCTCCAGGACTGTTGCTGTAATCTGGACCTGCATGATTTAGTTGTAACCATTTAACACTAGGAAGGTCAAGGAAATTAAGTAAATGGGAAGGAAGGAATCCTCTGTTCTGTAACCTGCTGAAGTTTTGCTATGGAATGATTCCTGCATCTTCTTGATCTTTGCTAATTCCCACCCGAGGGACACATTAGCAAAAAAAAAAAAAAAAAAAAAAAAAACAAACTTTGTCTAGCTGGAAATTTGTAAAAAAAAAAGTGTAATGAAAGAGTATTGTAAAGAAGTACATAGATGGTGCTCACTTGGTTAGCTGTACAGGAACGTCTTCAGGCTGGGCTCACATCTTTATTTGTTAGATAGGAATTCCAAAATTTCCAGCTCTTAGACCAGCTGAAACATAGCATTATTCATCCCAGAGACAGATCTAAACCATCAGCAAGCATTTACTCTGAAGCGGGTATTGCACCTGATAGTTTCTTCACCATAATTCTCCCCACTTCATGCAAGAAGTACCTATCCTGCATTTGTTTGTCACTGAAAGACAGAGAGGGTCAAGCTCTGATGTGTTGGTGATCTGTGCCTGCCAGGTCTCCCAGTTGTTGCTCTCCCATTCATAGAAGCTGCTCATTCTTAGGCATCTAAGCCTGCTATAGTCTCCTCCTGCTATATCTTTTTCTCCCTGGGGCCTGTTACATCCTTCTCTCCCTCTTCTACTGACCCGTCTGATCATTGTCTCTGTTCCTTTGAAGTTGTGGATTTCAGCCTGCTGAAGGATCACAGAATCAGTAAGGTTGGAAGGGACCTCTGGAGATCATCTAATCCAACCTCCCAAAGCTTTCCTGGTGCTGGTTCCACTGGGGCTTGAACCCAGGATCTCCAGTGTATAAAGCAGATGTGATAACCACTACACCAAGAGTCTTTGTTCTTCACCCTTTTGTATTTCGTTTTCTTATTTTTTTTCCTCCTTGAAAAATAGGTAATTATTTTATACTCCGCATCTAGCTGAAACAAATGACTGTTTCTTTTTCCCTTACACTTGAAACATCATCATGGCTCCTGGGTTCCCAAGTGTCTTTAAATGCAATAAAAATCTCTCTTCTTCTTCTTAAGGGCTTCTACCCTTTCTTCTCCCCTCTGACAAATGAAGGCATCTTTTCAAATGTAAAACAAGCAGGTTTTTTCCTTTGGACTGTTGAGTGGTTTTATATTTGGATTGCTTCCAGAGAGCACTGCCAAAATCTTCAGAAGAAGAGTGGCCCCACTTTCTGTTTCTGGAGGCTTATATCTTCATTTTATAAGTGGTAATTGTCCATATCTTGCTGTTTACTTGACAGTTTGATGGAGAAAGTGAGGCCCTGGCTCCAAAGAGTACCTTTGTCAGCACCCATTGTGCCAGGTACCAGCAATCTATATTTGCAACCAGCTTTCACAAGGCAATGACTCTTTCTTCCTCTTGAGATTTTTAGTGTTTGAGAAGCTCAGGTAAACAGCTCCCAAATCCTTCTTTTACAAGTACAAGACAACTGGTAAGGGTCCAACATACACTGAAATTTGTTCATCTCTAATTGTCTATCCAACTTTACAGAAGCTGGAAGTAGAACAGGATCCATTGGAGAGTCAAACCTTGTGAAGACGGGATGTTTCACTCTGAAGAGAGAAAAACAATACTTTGCAATATACTTGTGAAAAACCTATGGGAACACAAAGTCTAGTGAAAAGCGAGAGTAGGAGCACGAAGTTCTTATGCATATACAGTTTAACAAGCCAACACAACCATTTTTGCACTTATCTCAAGAAAACGTGCTTGAGGTTTCTTATGCTGCCGGAGTTTTCTTATTTATAGTGGGAGTTTGTTTATTGTTACACATTTGTAGAAGGTGTGAAAGAGCTTTTGTAGAAAGATGCTGCTAGTGAGGTAATTAAAGTCAGGGTGTTGAATGTGGCAGGACTGCAATGCTAGCGATCAGTACTAGACTCACAACTGTACCAAACTCCTACTTGGTACACCCACACTGAAGGCCTCTTGTCCCCAATCGCTCTGCTTCCCCACCCCTTCCAGCTCCTGAGACTCACCCGCCTGTCTCACAGCTCTGAAGCCTGAGTAAGTAGTAGGAAACACAAACAAAAATTCCCACACTCTTTAAAACAGTCATGCAGTCATTCTGCTATGCTCCTCTCTAGCCGGCTCCCTCCTGTGAGCTGGAAGACAAAGAGATGAGCTTATCTCTGCTGACATTTCCCATGCTCCTACACTAACCATAGTCCCAGAGGACAGAGATATAGGGTTCATCGCCTGGAAGCGGCAGCACCCCAGCTATACTGTCTGCAGAATACTAATCTTGTGGTGAAACTTGAAGAATTAGTTTTGGGGACTGATTTAAGTGGTATGTAATGAAGCTCTCAGGTGAAATGCAACAGAATAGGTACCTTGCAGTAGGTCCTAAGCCCAAATGACAGCTTTGATGGGCACTTAGGTAACGTTCTTCTCAAATAGTGCTATAATATTGTTTTGATCTGTTCAGACCCTCACTGAATCTCTGCCTCCTACATTTCTCCCTGATTTCTACCCTACTTCTGGGAACTGGATAGCCTTGTTTGTACTTCATCAATCTCTTCAGGCAGTCTAGTCTGAACTAGAGGAGGCAGGGTTAGGAAAACATTACTTTGTTTCCTTAATAATAAACTAATGTCTACTCTTGGCCTATTTTATGACCATCAACTAATTTCTGATTCAGACTTACTGTGAGAGTATTAGTTAAATTCTAAAAGCTTCTAGTACTTCACTTCTAGTCCTCCCTACCTAGCATTACCATAATAGTCCTTTTGTTGAAGTCTTAATTTTTGACCTTAATCAGTGAAATTCTGTTACCACAGAAGATCAATTTAATTGTTTGGTCGTCCGAGCTTGCATGTAAACTGTGTTGCTGATTGTCCAGTCTTCCTCTGAAATTTCCTCTGAAATTTGGTGGAAATGTTAGTCTGGCCCCATCATATTACATTGACTCCTCCTCTTCTGCTCTGTGGCAACTAGTTTGCTCTATTCTATTTCAGTTCTGTCAAAATCTTTAATCTCCCTTTAAAGAAAAGTACACAGCTTCATTTTTTAGTTTTCACTATATAATAACATATTGTAATTATGTTAATAATTACAGCAATTAATTAGTTAGTAATTAATATAGAGAAAGGTGCTGTTATTTGATATTGGCAATTGCCAGGGCCTTCCTCTTTCTTATTTCACTGCAGGGGATATCATAGCTAGACCATGCTCCATATGTAGGGTGTGGTACAGCCATTAGCTTGTTCTCAGATTTGATGCAAAGATATGTTACATGTTTAAATGCTGGGAAAAGTCCACAGAAATAATACAACAGATGATAGTAATTAAAATAATCTTTGCATACACCATGTCAATCAGAACTGCTTGAAATACCAGTCCAGTCTAAACTGTTTTCAGTGAGGAGAGGAATATGCATATGCATATGTAAGGTACAAAGAACCAGCTAGATGTGTTTTCCTTATATTTCAGAATCATATAGCAACATTGGCTGCAGGAATCAGAACAATTCACATCCTTTTGGGAATCATATACCTATGTATGTTTTTCAGAATTTATGAGTTTATGCAGCAAGTAGCACAGCTCCAGACTTTTGTGTCAGGCAATATTACCAACAAAGCTTTTTTTGTTGGAAATTCTTTTCTCTGTACTGCCAGAAATTAAAGAGTTGATGTCATATTCCCTCTGGAATGACACATTTACAGTGCACATAGGTGGGACTGGTCCTGTTTGAAGCGAGCCCCATTTCTTTGTGCCACTAAGAGTCCATTGCTAGAAATCTAATAAATATGTTCTTCCAGTTGAGGATGTCTGGTGGATTTCTGTTCTTCCAGCAAGAATCTTTGTGCTTCTCATGACAGTAATGATGGTAGGTCATATGTCAAAATTTAAATGTATGTATTTTCAGGTTATTTCAGTATGTACTTCAGGCTAAACTGCTTTTCTTTGTTAAGATGTTGCTATCACAGTTTTTTCTTCCTAACTTGTCTGGTGTTGGCTTTCTAGAGAATAGTTGTTCTTTCACTCTAATTTGTTTTAAGTAGGCTTATGATAAGCCACCATAGCAGATGTCGAGGTCAATGTTTTTCCTCCTGCAGTATGTTACAAAATTCAGAGAACAAGAACTTCAAAGGAGAATCTCTGTGTTAAGAACATGAACAAATGAACAAATAGAAAAATAGGTGGCAATCTGAAAATTTCAGCTGTGTTTCCACTGCTCTCCAAGGTAGGTGCAAATCAGCTGGAATAGCACAGGCATTCTCATGCATGGAGGTCACTGTCAGCTCTACCCAAAAGGAGAGCAGCGTTATTGGTGACAGATATGCTGAACATTAGATCGGTCATTTACAAAACCTTCTTCATTTATGCTGCTTAAGTGGATGTGCTGAATTGGTTTTAATGCCTTACTTTTTTTTTTGCTTGAAATCATGCCAATGGTCACTCTTAAACGTCTTTCAATTTGGAGACCACTGAAAGAATTTCATTTACCTGTTCTTCTACTAACACTACACTTAGACTGATAACCTCAAATATTGCATAGAGAGGTAGTAGTTTTTATTAGGCCAGCTGATATAGTTGGTAAAAAAATCTCACTAAGCTTAAAGTCACACAGTCCCCTTTTTCTGACTGAGTGCTATGTTTATTACTATGCTACTCCAGAATAATACTACTGTAAGTCTGCAGAAGCCAATGGAGTTACACTGGTATGGTAGTAGGATAGCCCAGCAGTAAATTAGGCCTTCAGTTGTTCTACCTGATGAGCTCTGAAGCTGACACAAAGGTCAGGGTTGTGGATTATGCATCATATTTCACCTCTCCTGCTGCATATTTATTTCTAAATGACCTTTTATAAAACAGTGAAAAAGGATATATCTTATCATTCCACATAAGCTAGAGCTTCTCTGAATTGAGTCAAGATGACAAATAAGCTCTTTATTCCTCCTGGATTTGACAAAAAGACCCCTGTGCCTCTTCTGGTGGATCCAAGTGTATCTGGGAACATTTGTGGGCACTGGAATGTGATGGTGCTAGCAAACTGCTGGAACAGCTCTAACATGGACTTGACCTGTCCCAACTAGCATACTGGTTTGCATTCAGCCATCTCATTTTGAAGGATAGGAACATTTACCAGTGTAGTCGTAGGCTCTTCCAGGCTAGCTGGTATCTTTGCTTGGGAACACTCCTGGACATATTTGGTCTACTAGTTCAGATATGACAAAATAATCTGAGGGCACTAGTAGCAACTAGTCAGAATCACATGTACCTCATCCACCCATAAAGGTGAGGTCTGAAATTGAGAAAGGGTCTTATTCAATATGTCCTGTTCAACCTCTGCCATTTTAAAACCATACCTTCTATAAAACAGTTGTCTTAGCTTGCTGGAAGAGGAGAACTGGAATAAGCATGGTGTCTGCATTCAGGCCCAAGTTTGTTTTTTCGTGCTTTCTGGGTGGACTGGGCAAGGATGAGGCTGAGCCATTGCTACCTTCTCCACCAGCAAGTAGTCTACCTGATCTCAGCCCTTCTTTAGCGTTAGGAATATAGCTTGAGCCAGAGCTGCCTCAGTGATCTGGGTAAAAAGTATATGTGTTACAGGTCTCTGTGCATGATCTCAAGTCACTTTCTCACCTCAAAGTTTAGATATTATCCCTACCTCGTAAATGTCCCCTATCATTATGCAACATATTCAGTTTTATTCATACTGGCCAGTCAAGAGGATTGCAGCAATGATGAAGGTGAAGCAGCAGTGCATATGGGTATATTGCTGTGGTGATGGTGACAGGGAGATGTACATAATGCATGGGAGAAAGAGAGAGTTCACAGAGAAAGATGATGGCAAAATGATGGATGACAGAGATGAGTGTGAGCTCCAGGTAATCTGAGGGGGGGGCTTGTACAAACTGTTTGCTTTAAATTTGTTTTGAATGTATTTAGCTGGTTGAAGCTTTGGAGAAAAATAATTTACATAAGTTAGGCAGAGAGAAAGATGTGTATCTGAGGGGAATGGGTATGTGAGCAGCAATTGTAGTGAGCAGCAAGGTTAGAGGTAAGAGGCTTAAACTCCACTACTGAGAACTAAAATGACAGAGAAGAAAGGACCTGGGAAGACTGCATAAAGATAATTAAGGGTAACATTGTCAGATTTCAGATCATGAGACAAACTAAATGGAAGGAAGTTTCTGCTATGATGTAATCAGAAAGTATAGAAAAGAGGCAATTAAAACTGAAGGAGAAGGAAAAGGTTAAGTGAGAAAAGATGTTTAGAGTTGCCATGAAACGTAAAGGTTCAATTCATCTGTAAAACAATGCATTTTACTGTGATTCCCTGCTAGGATAGTCCTTCTCCTGTGTATAGATTTCTTGTTGAATATTGAGTCCATGCTCCTGGATTCCATGGATAGTGCCTGTAGGTGGTTAGCCTGCCTCTGTGATGTGATCTGAGCAAATACATTCATGTCTGTTCACAGTAGGCTTTTTTTCTTTACAACCTCCTTTCATGACCCCTGAGGGTATATGACACAATCTATGGAAATTGTTCCTGCAATTTGATCTCAAGTTTTAAGACTTTCCAACCTACATATAAATCCTATTCATCTTAGGAGCCCAGATGTGTAATCCTTGAAATTCAGGCTGAATATATAGCAAACTAATCATATTTTTACTCTGACAGATCAGAGGAGAGACAGAGATCTGTTATTTTGTATTTTAAATATGTTCACAGTGTAAGAAGTTAAATAACATTAAGACTGAAAAAAGAGATCTAAAAAGTGGAGAAGTACCAGAACTGGAGTTATCTGTGCCACATGATCGTATGTATGCCACCCTATCCCATGACTCATTGTAGTGGCTGGACTAGCACTGATAGTACTATGTGCCACAATGTCTAACTACAAGACATCTCCAGTGGGAGGGAAGTGAGCTCTGAAGATTTCCCCTGAAGTACCAGGGTAAGTGAGTCATAGATGCAGTGGCTGAGACAGTCAGAAGGGATGTGGGAAGTTTGGGACTTGCTCTGCCTTCTCTCACATCCTGTGCATGTGCCGCAACCTCAGAACTATTAGTGTCTCTCTCTCTTTCCTACTGCAGATATTTCACTTTCATAAATAATCAAATGTTCATTGAAGCAGGAACCTGAACCTCAGTTTCCTACATGCTGTGTGAACATCTGAACAACTGCACTGTTGAATCAGTCTCTTGAAAAACAGTCTTCTCTCTTGGCAACTCTTTAAGATTTTATGCCTGCTAGAACCACCCTAGCAGGGATAACTAAAAGACTTGCCCTAGGATAGAAAGCAGCCTTTGAACAGGAAGAGAGGTTTGGCCTGACACTGGGCATATGAAAGACTCAACTTGAAGTTGCCTGTCTAATTCAGATGTTGGGAAATGAGCCTATTTGTCATGTACATAGTTAGTTCAGGAAAATATGGTCTTTTACACACGTTTTTTACCAGAGTTTTTCTCCTGGATCCCTAGAGTCCTGTTTCACCAGAACTTTCGTTGAATGAAGACATTTCTGTGAATGATTTTTGTCATAGCCATCACTGAACACTCTTTAACAAGCAACGAAAACTACAGCTTGCTGCAATATGGCACATCAGCAAATGGGCAGCAAATGAGCTAATTATCTTCTGGTTTAGCTTCCAGTAAGGAACAGAATTATTGTCCTTTATTGGGGAATGCACAGTGAGGGGATCCCAGTTTTTGTCTCCTGTATCTTACATCCATGCCTAGAAGGAGAGTATGGCCAAAGGGTGAGAACTGTGGCTGCAGGTAGACTGTCTAAACACAGACTTGGCACATCCTAAGAAGCAAAACAGATGAGAGTCAGCTCAGTCATATCAGAAGCTGGGTTGAATTTCTGACTTTGCCTTTGATGACCTCATTTATGAAGCAGGATGCTACCTTCATGACCCCTTCAAGTGAGGGCAGAGATTTTGAGCTGTAATAAAAGTGGTAGATTGAGCACAGGATTAAAGCCATTTAGAAAAAGAGATGAAAGTGACCTAAAATTGTTCACTTTAGCACATCTGTCTAAAGAAAATTGGTGTTTCATTCATGGCTTCTGTCTGATGGTAGTTTTTCTCTATGATGTTTGAGACTCGTGGGTTCTACTGTGGCTGCCAGGAGGAAGAGAAAAAGTGGAGGAAAGGAAAGAGATTAATAGTGGAAGGGCACACTAGTAGCGCAGAAGATAATTGAATGAAATGGAAGAGTTGTCATGTAGGGTGACAGACAATAACAAGCTTTTTAGCAAATGGAGTTGCCTCTAAATACAGACACTCTTTTACAGATATTTCCTGCGAAAATACTGTAGGTGAAATCCAGACTTTGTGTCGTAGTCAGGGCATATCAAAATACAGCTTTTGTCACTCCTCAGGAGGAAATACATCCTGACTTCTGAGCTCCTTCCCTCCTTCAGCCCTGTGTTCAGTAATACCAAGGCACACAGAGTAGTGTTTGAGTTCACCTGCTCCTTGGGCAGCCCAGAGCTGGCATGCCTTGGGTAAGGGCTTCCCTCAGCATAGGAAAACCAGGGGGTTAGGGCTTGAGAAGTTGGTGAGAGCCATAGAAGGAATCAAAGGGTGGCAGAGGGAGGAAAGAAGAGAGCATGGTGGAAGAAATATTGTCATCTTTCTCTGATGAAACTCAATGATGAAATAGTTGGCCCGATTTTGAACTTCATTGATCCCAAACAGTACCACGAATGTAGCTGACCCTTTAGACACCAAACAGATGATTGTAGAAGGCCTGCTGCATAGCTTAGTCTTACACCTGCAAAGAAACATAGCTCTGTCCTTTAACATCCTGTTAATATTAAAGCTAGAGAGTGCTTCTCTGAGGATAGGGATGCCTGGCAGGCCAGTTTTAAGCAATAAGTTGTGAAAAGACCACTTGAGCAAAACAGATCAACCTGACCTGACCAATGGCAGACCCCAAGATATCAGATGTGTTGTTAGAGAGAACAGAGCCTTAATTCACACAATACATTGTCTTAAGTTTCCTGCTCAGAGAATCAAAAACTTGCCTGGGGATGACATTGTACAAACAGACGCCTGGCATGCCAGAACATGCAAGTCTGATGGGGACCTGCTGATACCAAATCAGGATATTGGAGCAGGTAAGCAAAAAGACTGTGACTAAAAGGCAATACAGGGCATACTGAGTTTAAATAAAGGAGGGAGAGAGGAAGGAAGACTGAAGCTGCAAGCTAATCTGATGAAAATATGAAGGGATGTGCCTGGAAGACAGGAGAGAGTGGAAGAGATCCTATAGTGGGGTAGGGTAGGGAGGAAGCAAAAACCCTGGGAAATGAGAGGGAAGACAGTGTTTAAGAACCAGTTGAGAGAGAAAGCTGAAGACTAGGGTGCAAAGGAGAGACAGACTGAACCTATGTATATACCTATGTGTAGAGAAGGAGACTGGAGTTTAGCTGAAGAGCCTGAAGAGAAGTCCAGGACTTGCAGAGGAGAGCTGGTAATGTTTGAAGCATTACTGTGTAAGTCATAGCTCTTTTACCTCCAAAAAATGAACAATGTTGAACAGAGAGACAAATTTTATCAGCTCTGTACTGTTGGAAAATGCCTCTGAAACATGCTGATAAAGTATTTGGCTTATTCATCATTTAGATGCCTAAACTAAAAGTCCAGTATCTTCAGACTCCTTTGTCCCCAGAGAGAGTCTTAGGAGGGAAGGGGTTGATTTAATACAATTAAATTAAGCCCCTGCTTTGATTCATCCACTGGAGAAATCTGTCTCCTTTTATGGGAATACAGCTTCCTAACATAGCGCTAAGCTACAAATACCCCCTTCTCTGTGGTAACAAAACATATCCCACACTTAATAGGTTATTTGTTATAACTGTTTCACGGAACTACTTATTAATAGCTGCTAGGTTTTTTATTAGTATTATTTGCCCTGTGTAAATAGGCATGCAAATCAGAGACCAGAACAAAGGTTTCCTAATCCAGTGTACAACTGCAGTTTCATTCCCACTAATAGCAGTGATAATGTTCTTGTTGATTTTGATGGGAGCAGACTCCAACCCTTTTAAAAGTAGTATCCAGAAACAGCATGACCAGAACAACATTTAATTGTTCTCATCAACCACAAAGCTGCTGCTGTTCCTCAAGGATAAATACACAAAACCATTAGAAAAATGTTGTAAAGATGTTTCAAAAGTTCATCCTCCAGGATAGTAAATGATATACTTTTTCTGAATATCAGGCTACACAATAACTTTAAAGAAAGCGTCCCAGGACCCTTTGGTAATTGATTTATAAGACATGTTTTCACTCTCCTCAGAGCTTTGAATTTCAAAGGTGTCTTTGGATCCCTCATGACTGCTCTGAAACTCTCCTCCAGGTGGGACAAACTTGTAACCTCAGCAGCCAGTGGGCACCTGGGTGGACTAATGTTGAGGCCATGCAGCAAAGAGGCAGCAGATCATGGGAGCACACAGCAAGTAGTTCACAGCTTCTTTCTTTAAATGGGCTCTAGACAGTAGAGTAACTTATGGCTGACAGGACAATACTCAATTAATTCAACAGTGAAGTTTTCTGTATATTCTTCTGCTGCTAATAATCTTCTAAGATTTCAGATCTGTACCTTTGAGGGTTTAATACTGTTGGGGTCTACATTTAGTTTTGCCAAGACTAAAACCTACTACAGCTTTTTTGTTGAACTTGCCTTGTCAGAAATCGAAACAACAAAACAACAACCATCTCTGTGACAAACAGGTTGCCAGATCAGTCTGGATCTTAGCACTTCCTATGTTTTCAACTTCTAATACTCCTGTCTGATGGCAGAGATGGTGGGTCTTCTGGAATTTGAAGCTGTTGCACAGTAGATAGGCACCTTGTATTTTCATAGAAGACTTGACTTATGCTTCTTCCTCGTTAGTAACTGTATAATTGTGCTTTGGGGACAGAAAAGAAAAAAACCTGGCACACAAAAGAGTCCAAGAGGAAAGTAATAAAAGAAAAGCATTTGCATATGGTAGATGGGACACAGCACATGAGGGGTGGCAATGCAGAGATGTACCTAGTCACACTGCATCTCAGTTCCTTACGTTACAGTTCATACTGCATCAGGTGGTAATAATGGGGAGAGTAAAGGGGAATCACTATTCCTGACACTGTCCCCCACTTCCAGTAATTCTCTCACTGTGTGAGAAAGTTCTATCTATTCATGTGGCGGTGCAGAAAAATAGAAAAGATTAGAAAAAGATTTTGTTTCACAGGACAAAGTTGCCCCTAGGCAGTTAACTTGTCTCACTGACATTTAAATGGTCTAAATCAAGTTGACAGAGATGTTAGTGGCATTATGTGAAGAACTGTTCTGTAGGAATGAGTTGTTCTTTAGAATAATTTATGCTCAGTGCAGAGAATTAAGCATAAATGGGTTTAACATGAGGTTCATAAGTCATCATTTTCCAGCTCTTATTATCTGTGGTGTGACTAATGTAGGATTACTCTTTATCTGTCCTCATGACTAACTTCATCTCTGTCCTGTATTCTGCAGCACAGCCTCGTTCCAAAATACCATATAGAATCTTGCTGCTGTATTTCTCAGAGAAATGATGCACACCTATTCAGCCTCTCGTTTCCCTCCCTAGGATAACACTTGGATCCATAGGTCCATTTCATAGATATTTTTCAGAGAGGGATAGATCACAAAGATTCCTTGACCAGGGAAAATCAGCTTGCAAGCTGTACTTCCTGCTTGCTTCTTTTTCCCTACCATTGATTTCTGCTCTACCTGTTCTAGTGAGCCACATATGCGATTGAGGGCATTCTGGGTTACCGTCCCCACCTCTGATTATCTGAACTGGATCYTCTGAATTCTGTTTATGGCTAGTGGATGGGGACAAGGAGAGTCCCTCAAGGTCAGCATCTAGCCATCAGCATCTCAATACCTTCAGTGTTGAGAAGTGCCTCAGGAAGAACTGGGTTCAACACTGATGGTGATGGCAGGGCTAAAGCTTCTTCTTGACCATGGGACATGCCCCAGAGCAACGGGAGTACAGGAAAGAAGCACACCATGTTCTCTTCTCTTCCCAATTCGTCTGTAGCCCATACTGGAGTCCTAGCTTTTGTTTGACATCAGTGGGATTGAAAGTGTAACTCCTCTCTTTTGAAAAGTTCAGACAGCTCTGATTCAGTCACTACATCATGACTATTGTTTGAACAATCTAAAATACCTCAAACAAATCTTGAGAATGGGCACAATTCCTCCTACATTTAATATTTTTAATAAGAAAGAGGTTGATTAGATTGCAAGTAATATATAGAAGAGCTATGTACAGTCAGAATGATAGATTTAGTTGACTCTCTGACTATGAGTTTTATTCTTCTAAAAGATGCTGTAGAAGCTCTATTATTAGATGCTGGACTAGAAAAACTAATATCAGATATATTATTGAGTAGTTCTCCGCTGCTGTTGGACAGATATATTGAATAACTGTTGGGCCGCTTTCACTGTGAATTTCATGATGAAAAACATTTATACATTTAAGATGATTTTCAGTGCCATGAGGATGGATACAAAGTCAAGCTTCTTGGAAAAAATATATCCTGGAGATGTATCCAGAAGACAATTTTTGCTCTTACTTCTTTCTGATAACTGTTGGCTAATTTAAAGTGGTTTACAAGTTGAAAAGTATTGGAAATGTTTATTCCAACATAAAGGTTTTGCAAAAAGACTGAATATGTTCCTGGGGAAAAAAAAAGAAAAAGAAACAGATACAATTCTACTGAGAATCAAATTTAGATTTGAGGCCCTGATTCAGTCAAATATTTATAATATAAGTTTTTAACTTCAAGTATTTGAGCAGATATTGCATACGTTAACTAAACTACTCCAGCATTTAAATTAAGGCATGCTCTAAATCATCATGGTTATTAGAATCTTGAGTCAGTCACTGCTCAGCATGTCTGATTTCTGATTGGCTGAAAACATTCAATTTCAGAACATCTTTTTACAGAACAATTTGTTAACTTTATCACGTTCAATTCAAATGATTCATACCAAAGGATGAAAAGTGTTAATTGTTGTTTAATCTCATTATTTCTTGATCAAAGTGTATGTAGAATCTTTGAAATTCTAGTTGAAATATAGGAAAGGGTTTCTTTTCTCCCTCTCTCAAAGTAAAGGAGAGGATTAAAAATTGACCTGACAAATAAAAAATTTAAAGGAAGGAAAAGAGGAGAAGGAACTATTATTCATGTTTCCATAATCTTTTGATTTCAAACAGCAGTGATAAATATATAAATAATAAAATATTTTAAGGTAAACCTGAGTAGGAGTTCTCTCTTTTTTTTCTTTTTTTTAACAAATAAATTAATTAGTTCCTTATCTTTCAAAACTTAGCTGTGTGACTGAATCATATGAGACCTGATATGCACGCTGTAGAGACAGTCAGTCTGAAGGTTAATTCTATGTATAGAAGTCATGAGCTTTCTTAGGTAAAGAAAAAGCAGCAGACATATTATAGTCAAAGTATAATGAAATATAGGAGGCAAAGATAATGTGAGAAGGGGTGAAAATAACATG
Organism: Rhea americana; assembly: GCF_003343005.1. NCBI lineage: Eukaryota > Metazoa > Chordata > Aves > Rheiformes > Rheidae > Rhea > Rhea americana. The sequence goes on along the minus strand of NW_028185506.1, from coordinate 246,638 downwards.
CTCACAAGGACTATGAGTAGGTGGGTGGTTGAGCTCAGTCTCCAAGTAAGCATGACTAGAAAGGAGGCTGATTGCTTTCATTGATCTGGCATGGTGCCTGTATAAGATATTAAAGAGCACCAATAAAAGTTTGGAGTTGTCCCAATATCCAAGAAAAACACAAATTTCTAAGACTCAGAAGACTGAATCAGAAGCTAAAAAGATAGTTGCAAGTTTCAAGAAAGTAATATTTTGCTTTAAAATTGTATTCATCATGGGAATGTCTTCTATGTCTTTCCAGTTAATTCTCAATGTCCTGACATTTTTTTAAATTTGAGAAGTTATTTTAAAATAACTTCAGGATTCTGGTATTACCACTTCTTTCTTATATGAATATATGTAGAAGGAATCTGAGATTAGTTCTCATTTCTGCCACAGACCTGTGTGACGATATACAGGTCAGATGTATGCTGATGTGTCTGACATTTGGATGGGTGTCATACGATATGCATGATTGTTACATGTCTCATTTTCTCATAAAACCTCTCCTAGATCTATATAGCCGTTAGATTTTTAAGCAGGGATTGTGTGATTATTTAGACTGCATGACTGCTATCATACACCTATATATTATAAAATTTCTACCTTGTGACAAAAATGGAAATTGATAGGTAAGTGATCTATATCTAACTTTATGGAAATACTCAGATATTCTAGGAGATGTTTTTTTGAGTAAGCTCTGAATCATGAGAAATTTGAGTTACAGAAGGCATTTTCCTCAGACTCCTAAGGTCTGGGAAAATCCTTCAACTATGTAAGCTATGGATGTAAGAAGAGCTGATTTGTTTCCTAAGATTTATGGTGACATATACTAGGCCACAAACTTGGAAGTAGCTGTACAGTTTTCCTGGACTGGTAAGCATGAGAGACAATTACAAAGGATGGAAGAGAAAGGCAGGCCAGGAGTGTCTAGGACTAATATGAAACTGAAATAGTGGTTGGGCAATAACACAGAGATGAAGGGAGGGAGGTGCTACATTCTTGGTCCTGTTTTCACTGCCAGTCACTGCGGTTCTGATTTTGCTCCCAGAAGTGAAAACTTCGAACGCTTGCCCTGGAGGTGCTGGGGTAATCCAACTAAGACACAAACCAATGCTTGTATCAAGCCAAGGCTTTTGTTGAGACAAGTGCAGGCTAAGAAATGGAGCCAAGGTTACTGGAACTGAACCAGCTAGTAACTGATTAACTTTCTATAGCACTAGGTATACCAGAGCTCATGCTGCAGTGGAGGTATCATTTTCTGGGGAGGTATCATTGTTGGAAAAACGACATAGCCTAACAACAGACACCTTTAGGTATTTGTTCTGTCACTTATTTAAAACTCAGAACTCATAAACACAGCTTCCAAATCTGCTTGCATATTGGGATTGTGAGCTGAGGTAGTTTTTTGCCAGTCTTTGAGACCTGCATCCTTCAGTGCCTAGGTACCTCCAGAAACCCAGTTTTTCTGTAAGAGTGATTTCAGTCTTTTTTTTTTTTTTTTTTTTTTTTAACTAAGAAAACACTTTTTGCTGCTATAATAGGTGAGTTCCCAGCAGATGGATAAAACTCTCTGGAGTTAGAACATTTTGCATAACTCTGGAAATTTATAGCTGCAGAAAAGTTGCAGCAGATTCCCAGCAATATGGATTTTTCTCATGGAAGTTATTAGCCCTGCCAGGTTCTATGCACTGGCATACCCTCTGGGCTGGAGGGTACAGCAATGCATACCTACTATTTAATGTTAGGGTTAGCTAGGGTTAGAGTTAGGGTTAGGGCTAGCTTTGACCTCATTGTGATGATGAAATGTCTTTCTTGCTCTCTTCTGAAGGTCTTGGAACAATGCAATAGGGTTCTGGATCTCTGTCCCAACCTGGGGCAGAATATCAGTCTTGTCACCAAATTATTTCCAGCCAGGTGTTTTTTTTTCTTTATTCTTTTTATTATTTCTTTTTTTCTTTTTTTTTCTGGATGAGGGTATCTTTTTCCTATAGAGAGAGACAGTAAAAAGAGATGTTTACTTTAATGAATCTCTTCATTAATTAAACTCTGTGCTATCTTGGGGACCAGGCTGAAGTCGTTTTCAGGATGATGGAGACATATTCTTCAATGAACTGGCAGGTACCGTGGTAGCACTGTGTAGCACAGTAGTAGCATAGAAGTCCAGTCATAAATGTCTCACATGTCCACATTAGATTCCTTCTGACACACATTTACTTTCCCTCAGTGTAACAAATTACAGACAAAGAGAATTCTGTTCTAGAAAGGGATTTTGCTATTTTGGAGAAGGCCTAGAGTCTAGACTTTTT